>NC_045963.1:57928664-58190894 GCF_010909765.2 Amblyraja radiata | reverse complement strand
CCTATAGGCAAATTGGGGTGGTCTAAGGAGGGGGGGATGCTGTTCTTCAAGTGTTCCCGCCAGTACCAGACGTTCAAAGCACTTCATCACCACCGTGTCAGCGCCACTGCCCGATAGTCGTTGAGGGACCTGATGGCTGATTGTTTGGCAACCAGGGATGATTGTGGCTGTCTTGAGGAATGTGGGGACGGAGGCCTGCAGCAGGGAGATGTTAACAGGTCCGTGAGCACCGCAGTCAGCTCCCCCTGCGCGCAGGCTTCAGAAACCCGCCCTGGTACTCCGTCAGGTCCGGGGCCTTGTTGGGTTGATGTGCTGCAGGGTCCGTCTCACGTCGTGGGGGCTCAGAGTCAGCACCGGTGGTGAGGGTCCCTGCTGCGCCCGTATGTTGTCACTGCTGTCGGCGCAATCAAACCTGGCAAAAAAGCAGTTCAGGTCGTCAGGGAGGGATGAGCTTTGTGCGTGTGTGGAGCTGTTGTAGCCGGTGATGGTTCTGATGCCCTGCCACACGCGTCGAGAGTCTGAGCTGTTAAAATGCTCCTCGATACGCTTCGTGTAGCGGTGCTTTGCTTCCCTGATGCCCTTCCTCAGACTGGACCTTGCTGTTCTGTAGGCCTCTGCATCACCTGAGTGGAAAGCTGCATCCTGGGCCTTCAGCAGACCAGTTACAGCGCCATTCATCCATGGCTTATGGTTGGGGAGTGTGGTGACACTGTTCATACAGAAGGTGATGTAATCCAATACTGATGAGGTGTAGGTGTTGAGGTCTGTGTGGTTGTTGTGAGTGGCAGCCTGTTTAAAGATGTCCCAATCAGTGTACTCAAAGCAGTTCTGTAGCCTGTCCATGGCTCCTTCTGCCCAGACCATGATGGTGCGAACTGTTGGCTTTGTCCTTGCAATGAGGGGTCTGTATGCAGGTGTTAAGTACAGACTGATGTGATCGGATCGGCCAAGATGGGGGCAGGGGGACGCTTTGTAGCCCTTGGCAATGTTGCAGTAGACCTGGTCCAAGATATTGTTTCCTCTGGTAGGAAAATCAATAAACTGGTGAAATGTTGGCATTAGTCTTCAGCTTAGCGTGATTGAAGTCTCCTGCTATTAAAAACACGCCGTCTGGGTGGTTGTTTTTCAGCTGGTGGATAGCATCATGCAGACTAGCCAGTGCTAGCTTAGCGTTAGCTTGCGGTGGTATGTAAACAGCAGTGAGGAACACCACTGTGTTCCTGAGTGTTAACCACTGTGTGTGTTAGTGGATTAATTGGCCACTATAAATGCTTCCTTGTGTGTAAATCGCCAGCATGATTGTAATCTGACGTTATATTTAAGAAGATCTTCCACCATAGCAAGAATGGAACTTAAAGTGGGTTAAATAACTAAATGTGGAATGAAATTCAAGGATAACAATAACAGTAACCGTGTAGTAACCTGATTCACCATTGTTCTTTTGCAGCAGGTAAACTTACCATCAGTACTTTTTGAGTCGAGATGAGTCCAGACCTACAATGTATAGACACAAAATGCTGGAGTAACTCAGCAGGTCAGGCAGCATCTCTGGAGAAAAGGAATACATGACATCCATCACAGTGAGGAATGTGGAGTAGTCACTGCGGTGGATGTTTATGTTAAAATGTGTTTTGTGTGTTCCGTTGCTTTTTATTTGTAGGACTGTCTTGGCGGTAGAGTTGCTGCCTTGCAGCGCTTGAAGCACCGGAGACCCGGGCTCGATTCCGACTACGGGAACTGTCTGTACAGAGTATGTACGTTCTCCCCATGACCGCGTGGATTTTCTCTGAGACGTACAGGTTTGCAGGTTAATTGGTTGGGTATAAAGGTAAATTGTCCCTAGTGTGTGTACGGTGTTGTAAGTGTGCGGGGATCGTTGATCAGTGCTGACTCATTGGGCCGAAGGGCCTGTTTCCACACTATATCTCGAAACATATGAAATTTCTCGTATGTTGCAAAACATACTTGGCTAATAAAGTATTATTGTGATTGTGATTGTGAAGTCGAGACCCTTCTTCAGACTCTGAGACTGAGGCTAACTCTCCTTCCTATTCCAATACTGACCAATACAATTCTGTCCTGAGCCTCCTCCACTGTCAGGTGAGGCCACACTCAGGAACAGCACTCCATATTTCACTTGGGCAGCTTACAGAATATTGATTTCTCTAATTTCAAGTAACTGACCCGCCGAGTTACTCCATCATTTTGTGTAAACCAGCATCTGTGGCTCCTTCCTACCTACAATGTATAGATCACACCCAACAAAGGTTTTGGATGGCCGGTAACTTTTACTTTACCAGCGACACTTGCAATCCCATGTATAAACAAAGAAAAACTGCAGAGATCGCCTGGATTTGTATAGCATTGCCAACCAGCATGTAAGAAACTGGATTTAGTTAAACATTTAACGTATATGGACACATTGATCTGTTTTGGAGTAAATATCTACTATGTTCTGTGTGCTGAAGCAAAGCAAGAATTTCATTATCCTATCAGGGACACATGACAATAAACTCACTTGAACTTGAACCATTATACATTGAACATTGGATAAACAAACAACAGTGTCTATAAATCCTTTGCACCACAAAATTAGGTAGATTTGTCCAGTTGAAAAATGCACTCAACTAAAACAGAGCAATTTACTACACATGTCTGGATGAGCATGCTCCTTTAATTTAGTTTAGTTTAGAGAAACAGCATGGAAGCAGGCCCTTCGGCCCTCCGAGTCCACACCAACCACGATCCCCCACTCATTAACACTATCCTACACACACAAGGGACAATTTTACATTTATACCAAGCCAATTAACCAACAAACCTGTACATCTTTCAAGTGTGGGAGGAAACCGAAGAGCTCGGGGAAAACCCATGCAGTCACAGGGAGAAGGTATAAACTCCATACAGACAGCACACGTAGTTGGGATCGAACCTGTGTCTCTGGCGCTGTAAGTGCTGTAAGCCAGCAATGCTGCGGCTGCGCCACTGTGTCATTCCTGTTGGGAATTTTTTCTATGAATGTTTTGACGGGATATTAATTTGCCCTGGCACCATTTTACTGATGTAAAAGCCTCTAAATAATGTCAACGTGAAATTGTGGTAGGACCATAGTGGAAATGAGTATTGGTATTGGTATGGTATTTGTAAAGGAGTTAAGTCTGACACACTGTAACTTTACTGAGTCTTTAATAAAGGCACATGTTAAACACGTCCCAGTACTGACTGCATCTAGCCTTCAGGCGTACTGGAACCAAGGGAGGAGCAAGGGGAAGATATCACAGTTATACTGAGATGACTGGGCGTGGTTAATGGTATTGAGGTAGCTACATTATAGGTTGCATGCATAAACCATCTACATCCATCTACTATCCTTTCCTTAGAAATCTAAAATTAAAGTTATAACAGTGGCAGTGTGATTACACAACACATGCAATTTAACGAAATCACGCAGCGGACAGGAGGTTGACAACCCGACCGAGCGTGTGCGTATAGCACCATCACCCTCCCCACCAGATAGAAGAGGAGGCGGAGCAGTAGCAGCCGGGAAGGAGAAAGTCGGCGGAGACCCAACCGGGAATGCGGGAGGTGACCCAACCGGCACAGGTGATCCAGGAGGAGGAGACGGGGGAGAGGGGGAGGGAGAGCGTGCAGGGGAGGAGATAATTCGCCCGGAACCAGGAAGCGCAGAGGGAGGAGAACGCGGCAAGCGAACTGACCGGGGCATGCAGGGAGCTGTGGGGTAATTAGTAATGACAGGCTCGAAACGCAACGGAGGAGCGTGGGGATCCGCAGGAGGAGGCTGAGGCTCGTTAACGGCTAACAGGTGCTGGCGGCTCCGGCGGTAGACAGTCCCATCAAAGTCCACCAGGTAAGATCTCGGGGAATCGTTCACACCAACAACGGTTGTGAGTCGGGAGAATCCGGTGGCTGTCTGCATGCGGACGACCTGGCCAGGCAGTAGTGGTGAGAGCGGGCGGCAGTACTTGTCGTGGGAGCGGCGCTGTATCTCACGCTTGTGAGCAATCCGTTGCTGGATGGCGGCAGGCTGGAGGACCTTGGGCACCAGGGATTGTTGGGCGATCGGCATCGGTGGGCGAAGCACGCGGGACATCAGATGCTGGGCAGGGGATCGCATGGTAGGGTCCCGTGAGATGTTGCGAAGGTTTAGTAGACCCTGGTAGAAGTCATCATTGGAGAGACGAGACTGCTCGAGCAAATTCTTAGCACTGCGGACAGCTCGCTCGGCCAGGCCGTTGCTCTGCGGGTAATCGGGGCTGCTGGTATAGTGAGTGAAGTTCCACTTCACAGCGAAAGCTTGGAATTCTGCACTGGTGAACTGACGGCCATTGTCGGTCTGCAAGCGGACCGGGGACCCAAAGGTAGCAAAGTGTCTGCGCAGCTTACTGATAGCCATTTCAGAGGTGATAGCAGGGAGAAGATCTACTTCGAGCCAGTTGAAGTATGAGTCAACCAACACCAGGTAGTGCTTGCCTCGCCATTCGAATATGTCAGCAGCCAGCGAGGTCCAGGGCATGGCAGGCGCAGGCTGCTGCAGAAGTGGCTGGCGCTGCTGATGTGGGGCAAGAGTGTTGCAATCAGGACAGGAGGCTACTCGGGCTTTAATGTACTTGGCCATGCCTGGCCAATAGTATTGTTCCTGGGCATGTGAGACGGTGGCATCGGCTCTGGGATGCCCCATGTGGGCAGCGTTGTAGTACAAGTCATATAGGGAGGCAGGGACGACCACCTTGTGACCCTTGATAATGATGCCGTCCCGGAGCACAAGCTCATCGCGGACCAGAAAGAAAGGGTGGGCGCCCGCAGGCAGCGAGGTGCGTCTGTTGGGCCACCCCCGCTGGATGACAGCTGCGAGCTGTTGCAGGTCGGGGTCGTTGGCGGTGTGCTCAACCAGGCACTGCAGCTGTTTAGAGGGAACAAAGTTGACATTGAGTACCTGCAGATCCTCCTGCTCGTAGGGGTGCCTGTCACAGGAGGACCGGGGGGGCCCTGGACAGCGCGTCGGCCACATGCATCTCGGTGCCCCTCTTGTACGCGATCAGAAAGTCGAACCGCTGGAGCTGTAACATCATGCACTGGAGTCTAGCAGGAGCGACATGGATAGGCTTATTGAGGATGGTCACCAAGGGTTGATGATCCGTCTCGACGGTGAACCTGGTACCGAAAAGGAAGTCCTTGAACTTGGAGCAGGCGAATACAACCGCAAGAAGCTCCTTCTCGATTTGTGCATAGCGCTGCTCAGTGTCTGTCATGGTACGCGAGGCATAAGAAATGGGCTGCAGCGAGCCGTTATCATGGAGTTGCAGGCAGGCAGCGCCGAGTCCGAAGCGGGAAGCATCACATGTAACTACAATAGGACGTTGCAGATCGAAAAACTTGAGTCGGTGTGCTAATCAGCTTTGTTTTGAGACGGTCGAAAGCCTGCTGGTGTTGGGGAAACCAGGACCAGGCAATGTCTTTTTTCATCAGTTGCCTCAGGGGTGCGCTCAGCTCGCTGAGGTCGGGGATGAACTTTCCCAAGTAGTTGACAATGCCCAGGAAACGCTGCAGGCTGGTCACGTCGGTCGGGGCAGACAGCTCGGAGATAGCGTTGGTCTTCTGCGGATCAGGTTTCAGCCCGTGGGCTGTGAAGATGTGGCCAACATAGGGTACTTCAGCTACACGGAACTTGCACTTTGACGGGTTAAGTTTTAAGTTGATTTGGCGAGCGCGGTCTAGAATCCGTCGGAGGTTGTGGTCGTGCTCAGCAGCATCTTTCCCATAAACCAGGATGTCATCCACGATAATGGCACACGGTGGAGACCCACTCGGTGGGTTCGCTGACAGCTTCAAGCACTCCCATGTCAACCATGTTCTTCAGCATGGCTTCGACCTTGCCCTTCATGGCAAACGACACCCTGTGTGGAGCACGGACCACTGGTACAACCGACGGGTCAGTTGCGATCTTGTATACAAGGGGCAGCTTACCCAGATCATCATCGAATAGGTCAGGGTACTCGGAGAGTGGATCCAGCATCACCCGCACTTCGTGGACAGTACATTCAAAGGACACCAGCCCGAGATCCTGACACGCCTGATTGCTCAACAGAGTCACAGTCACAGTCAAGAATGAAAAACGACAGGTCACGCGAAGATTTCTTCAGCACGCAGTGGAAGGTGGCCCTCCCCACAGGTTTTAGCTCCTCTCCCCCATAAGCATGCAATATGGAGCGATCAGCAGTTAACAGCTCATTATTCCTTATCTTCCTGAACAGGGGTGTTGACATAACATTCACCTTCGCCCCCATGTCGAGCTTAGCAGTGAAGGACTTGTTGTTGACAGTGACAAGCACAGAAGGATCGGGGAGGCGAGATTGATTATGAAGGAGACTGGCATCTCCCATGGAAATGCTGGGTTCAGAGTCGAGGGCAGTGTCGACAGAAGAATGTGAAGCGAATTCGTTATCAACTTGTTGAAGGTTGTTTAAAACTTGTCTGGGAGCTGGAGGAACGTTCCCACGGGAGCGACAGGCAGCTGAGAAATGGTTCATCTTCTTACAGAAATTACAAGCTTTCCCAAATGCTGGGCATTGCGACTGCATAGAGTGGACATAATTGCAGTTGGGGCACTTCTTGACAAACGGGACCCGAGCAGCATAAGTCAGCCGCGGTGCAGGGCGAACGTTGTCTTGCTTGCGACGGGGCATAGCAACACCAGTCAGATTAATAGCCCGATTATCAGATCCCATCTGCCCACGTGGCGGGTCAACCACCTCAGCTATACGGCATGCATGCATAGCCTCAGTCAGGGTGAGATCCGGTCTTCGCAGCAGCTCTGCTCGTAGCTTCTGATCTAGCATGCCGGTGACCAAAATATCTCTGGTGAGCTGATCACGCATGTTCTCGAAACGGCACCGCTGAGCAAGGTAGCGCAGGTCAGCGATAAAACATTCAACAGGTTCATCAGGCTGCTGTTTCCTTGTAAAGAATCTAGCCCGCTCCAATATACGGTTGGAGGGCAAGTCACAAATCTCCGTAAACTTGCGTAAGAGACAGACCGGGTCGTTGGCAGATTCCGCCGGCTCGACGACCTGGTCGTTGTCATCCAGGACCGCTGGATTGTAAGTGAAAGTCTGAGCATGCTTCATAGCATCGGGACCGGCAAAGTTCAGCAGGAGTGAGGCTTTGACCGCTACAGGGTCGTTTCGGTGCACGATGTTGATGAAGTGGTTGTAGTCCATCACGAAAGTAGCCCATCGCTCCGCAATGTCAGCGTCAAAGACAAGGGGAGAGGGCTTGCGGCACGAGAATGCCATGGTAAATGGGGAATTAAACACTAGTAAAACTAGGAGCAAATAAAACCCGATAAACAGGAGGCGAGCGTTTAACTTACTGACACCATGTAAAGTTGTTAAGTCTGACACACTGTAACTTTACTGAGTCTTTAATAAAGGCACATGTTAAACACGTCCCAGTACTGACTGCATCTATTATTATTATTATTATTGCTTTATTTATATAGCACATTTTAAGTCAACTTGCATTGACACCAAAGTGCTTTACATTAATTAAATAATAAATTTACATACAAACCATAGAAAAAGGTTAAAAATAAATAAAGAAAATGGACACAACACATTATAGAGTTCAACACAAACATCCCCCCACAACAGAATCAAAAATGTCCACTGTGGGGAAAGGCAGCAGAAAGTTAAGTCCTCTTCCTCTGAAACACCCGAGGTCGGGGCCCATTTGTGGCCTTGCAGCCAGTCCGATGATTTTCAGGGCCCCCTTGCCGTGAAGTTGGAACACTGGCGTCGGGTGAAACAATTCCTCAGCGGCTTGGAAAGTCTGGAGCGGCTGCCTCCTCCCCGGAGACCGGAGACCGGGGCACTCGTAGACTTCAGGCTGCGCCGGTTGGAGCTCCGACCCCGGCGAACTCGATCCCTGGCTCCGCGGCGTTCTAAATCCAGCGCCGCCCGCGGCGCGGGACGCCCGCACCCCATCTCGCGATGTTTGGGTCGACGGCCACAGCGCTCCGGAGCTTACCGCACGGCGACCCAGCAAGGCATCGCCCGCTCCGTGGCTCCGCTCCGTGATGGTGTCCTTGCGCTGCGCCGCCGCCGAAGCCCCGGCCGGTCCCGACAGGAAACGCCGCTCCATTCTCGATGGTAGGCCGCGAGGACGGGGCGAAGAAGCAGCTTAGAGGGATGCTGCCTCTCCGACCAGGTAGGGGCCTAGGAATTCGTTTCCCCCTTCCCCCCCCACCACATAAAAGACCTCCACTAACATTTTGGACAGGACTTAAAATAAAAAAAAGGTGAAGAGACGGACTGCGGGCAGACAGGCCATACACAGACGGCGCCCACTCCCACACATCCGCCTGAATCTAGTCTTCAGGCGTACTGGAACCAAGGGAGGAGCAAGGGGAAGATATCACAGTTATACTGAGATGACTGGGCGTGGTTAGTGGTATTGAGGTAGCTACATTATAGGTTGCATGCATAAACCATCTACATCCATCTACATTTATTAATATCATGTGTACGAGATTAACTGAAAACCATTGTTTTGTGTGCTGACCAGGCAATGAGAATATCAGGTTGTTCAAGTGAGAAAATAAATAGAATGTGAAATGTAGCATTACAACTATAGAGACAGTGCAGGGAAATAAAAGTGCAAGGCTGCAATGAGGTAGAATGAAAGATTTGGAATTAATCCTTAACCTATGGGAGGGCCATAAGGGTCTGGTAAAAGCAGGGAAGAAGATGTTCCAAGTGATGCATGATTTAAAGCTATTGTATCTTCTACACACAATGGGAGGGGAGAAGATTGAATGAATGGGGTGTGAGTGGGCCTTGATTATGTTGGCTGCTTTCGTAAGCCAGCATGAGGTATGCATGGAGTCTATTATGGGGGCTGGGGAAAGACTGGTTTGTGAGATAGACTGGGCTACATTCACAACTCTGCCAATTTATGCAGTATTGGGCAGAGCAGTTGTCATAGCAAGCAGTGTTGCATCTGGATAGGGTGATATCTGTGGCACATCTGCAGACATTGGTGAGTCATCGGATACAAGACTAATTTCCTTAATCTCATTGGAGTGCTTTCTTGGCAGTGGTATCAACAATGTGGTTGGACCAGTACAAATGTTTGGTAATATTTACACCTAGGAACATGAACCTTTTGATGATCTCCACCTCAGCACCACTGATACAGATGGGCTATGTACTCCACCCCACTTCCTGAAGTCAAGGACTAGCTCCATTATTTTGCTGACATTGAAGGGGGTTGCTACCTTGACACCATGCAACTAAGCACTCTATCTCCTTCCTGTACTCTGCCACCATTGTATAAGATCCAACTCACTAGGTCGGTATAATTTGCAAACTTGTAAATGGAGTTAGAGAAGAATTTGACTGTACAGTCATGAGTGTATAGGGAGTAGAATAAGGGGCTGTGAATGCGGCTTTCCAGGGCACATGTATTGAGAATGATCAAGGGGGATGGATTGTCGCTTATGAGTGTGATCCGGCTTGATATCTTTGATGAAAGATATCACCCCCTAACCCTAGCTCCGCAACAGTGCAGGAATCTCTTTGCTCTACATATAACCTAACATGACCTGAAAACAATGAAGATACTAAAGGGCCTGTCCCACTGTACGAGGTAATTCAAGAGTTCTCCCGAGTTCTCCCGATTCGAGCACTTGTAATGTACGTAGCGGATACGTAGGGGCTCGTACAAGTAAAAAGTAACAATTTCTTTCATCACGAGTATTTTTTTTCTCGTGGATATTTTTCACATTGTTGAAAAAACGTCACGAGTTTACCAGATTTCCCGAGTACCTACCATTATTCGTACGAACTGCTGCGTGACATCCACAAGCTCCTACGTACCCGCTACGTCACTACACAAGCTCGAATCAGGGGAGAACTCGGAAGAACTCTTGATTTACCTCGTACAGTGCGACAGGCCCTTAAGGGAGTTGTGTCCGCACAAAGAGAGCCATCAGTGGGAATGTTCAAAGATTTGAACTGCTCCCTATTGATCTTTTTTTCCATGGATCACATCATTTATTTCTAACAATATTCCTGAATGATAATATTCATAGGTGGGCATGAAGGGCACTTAGTAGAGCAGCTCGTCAAGAACAAGGGACATAAGATGCGTGACAAAGTCCATTAGGATACTTCTTGCCATTTTTTCAAAAGACTCTTGATTACATTCTCAGCGCACTTGCAGCTAATGCCGTTTTTCCTGTAAAGATTAAAAACCAAATCATGCTGGAAGTCATAGTTTTAATAGAAAAATGCAAGGGCAAGTTGCCAGGGTGCGGTGTTCATAAGAGATAGGAATGAATAAAATGCAGCTGGGAATGTCAATCAGATGCTCTGCAACAGCAGGTCTTTAGACTTTCTCTGCAATGTTTGGGGAGAAAGTTCACACTAGTTCTGTTATCCCACTTTCTCATCCAGTCCCTACACAATAGGGGCAATTGATAGCGACCAGTTAACCTACAAACCCCGATGTCTTTGGGATGCGTGAGGAAACCGGAGCACTTAGGAAACCCACAGTCACAGGGAGAACATGCAAACTCTACACAGATAGCACCCAAGGTCAGGAATGGATCCGTGTCTATGGTGCTGCGAGACAGCAGATTTATTATTTGCACCACTGTGCCTCTATAATTTTTTTTAATGTGTTTTTTTGCTATAGGGCACACTACAGGTGAAACACATCACAAGGTAGATCATCAAACCTTATCATCATACATACATCATCATCATCATCAAACAAGCCACAAGTAAAGATCTAATAGTTTGGTCCAGGAAGTTAATTTATAGATTGTCAATGGACATAGAGGTGGACGAGGTTTACATTAAGGGAATATCAGAATTGATATTGATGTCTGAAGGTTGAACAATTATATTCAGGGACAAATGGGAGGTTAGGATTAGAGGTAGAATTGGAATAAAGTGGAAGAGCTCAGGTTGTTGGGAATATCAGGGATATGGAAGGGCGAGGCTATGGAGATTGGGAAATAAGGATGAAAATCTTAAATGGAAATCGAAAAACTGCAAATGCAGGAAATCTGAAATAGAAACACAAATTGTTGGAAAACAGGCTTGGTCACAATGCTTCTTTCCTCTACTTAGTACATCTCTCATTCCTGAGTCCCATATTTCTCTTGTATCTCTCCTCTCCTCCCTGTGAATGGAGACCTCATTGATACGTACAGAATAGGGAAAGGCTTGGATAGAGTGGATGTGGAGAAGATGTATCCACTACTGCGAGTCTCGGACTAGAGGTAATTGACTCAGAATTAAAGGACTTTTAGGAAGATGAGGAGACATTTCTTTAGTCAGAGGGTGGTGAATCTGTGGAATTCTTTGCGCCAGAAGGTTGTGGAGGCTGTGAGTGGATATTTAAGGCAGAGATAGATAGATTCTTGATTAATACAGGTGTCAGAGGTTATGGGGAGAAGGCAGAATGGGGTAGAAGGGAGATAGATCAGCCATGATTGAATGGCGGAGTAGACTTGATGGGCCAAATGGTCTCATTCTACTCCTATTCCTATTGACAGTTACAACCTCAGACTAATAATGTGCAGTTTTGAAGATGTTGTTACCATTTCTAAATATTCCCCATTTATCACAAAACAATGGCCCAATCACCTCAAATATTTTGGGAGGTGGAGATGGTGCCTGATGAACTAGAAAGTGAATCGCAAATTGAATTGGATTCTAAGTTATGGAATGAAACAGTACAAATGTTGGCTGCTTTCCCAAGGGATTCCAAGACAGCCGTAGACTTGCTAAAGTAATCAAAATTGACTAATTAAGCAGGCAATAAATGAAGGCAAGTTGTAATGGAGTGGCCTTTTGGAACTGGGAGTTTGCAGATGACACTAATGTGTGTGGTATCATAGACAGTGAAGATTGTTATCAAAAATTACAGCAGTATCTAAATCAGTTGGGCAAATGTTCTGATCAATAGTTAATGGAGTTTAATCCAGAAAAGTGCATGGTGTTAATTTTTTTGAAGATATGGTTAGTTAAATGGCCAATGGAAGTGGTACATTTAGAACTTCAGAAGGTATGTGATTAGTGCAGTATACTGCTGGCTGTTGAGAATTGGCTGACAGGCAGAAACCAAGGATTGGGAATAAATAGGTGGGATAACACAGGAACATTGATTATTCAGTCTTCTTCAACTAGTTGGATGAGGCAGCCAAATATCGCATTTCCAGTTTTACTGATGATACAAAACTTGGGAAATGTTTGAGCAGTGAGAAAGATGTAAAGAGTTTTTAAAGGGTTAGAAACAAGCTGAGTGTGTGGACCAGAACATAACAGAAATAATATAATATGGGCAATGTGATTTGCACACAAAACAAGTTTAAAATGCTTTATTTTTGTGTACACTGATTTACAGTGCAAAGCTTTTTTTTGCATGCTATCAAATTAAATCAGGTAATACTGTACATAAATACAATCAAGCCATACACAAGCACCATACGTAGAGAGAGAGGATAAACATGCATAGTGCAGAATACAGTTTCTCAATATTGTAGCATAATCGTTTCTGAGGAAAAAGTCCAATGTTCACAATGATGTTGGTTGGAAATTAGGACATTTATCTTAGCTTCTGGAAGGCCCATTCAGAATTCAAATAACAGGGGAAGAAGCAGTTCCTGAGTCTGAAGGTATACACGTTCAAGCTTTTATATCCTCTTTGTAGTGGAAGCAGGGAAAAGTGGAAATGACAAGGGTGGAAAAGGTCTTTGATTATGTAGGCTGCTTTCCCAAGAGATTGAAGTGAAGATGTAGTCAATGGTGGGAAGTCTGGTCCGAGTGCTGGAGAGATCCACAACTCTGCAATATCTTGTGGTCTTGGGCAAAGCTGTTCCCAAACCAAGTAGTGATACAACCCGGCAGTACGTTTTCTACAGTTCACCTGAAGAAGTTGGTAAGAGTCTTTAAATTAATTTCAAATATCCTTGTCTTCTGAGGAAGTAGAAATAATGGTATGCTGGAATTCAGGGACTCATATTATTTCCTTCATCTAAATCCATTCTGTGCTTAAACCCAATAAGGCGGTTTCAATTATGTCAATGTACAAATTGAAAGTTTGGACCATTGTCCTGGTGATTCCAGCTACCATCATCATAATGAGCTGCCCGATGGTACTGCAGACTGCTGTGGTGGTGATCTGGAGGATGAAGAGTACCGCCACCATCTTGCTGGAGGGAGCAATAAGGAGCAGAATCCATCAATTCCTTTCTGAATACTTGAAGTTATTTTCAACATGGCATTCATCTCTAATGGTTAGGGCAGTGCCTCATACTCTGGATCAAATCCAGCTGTAAAAGATAGAATAGTTTATGGGCCATTCTTTGGAAAGTGAACCCAGATGGCATCACATAAAATAATACATTAAAAAAGTATTGTAAGATTAATCTTATTCATTGCTATTTTCCCACCTACAGAACTATAATGCATGTCTGCTAAAGATATGAACATTCTAGCTTTTTAAAATTCACAGGGTTTGTGAGACAAAACTGAGTTATGAAAAGAAGATTCGTGAGGTCACACACGTGACCAGTCATATTTGACCTCTGACCCTAAACAAACATTGTCAGCATAACATAAAAATTTCTCTAGAAAAGCTTCGGAAAAAAATATGACCAAGGTGCCCCATCTCAACTAGTCCAATTTGCTTGCATTTAGCCCATATCCCTCTAAACCTTTCCAATGCATGTACCTGTCCACATATCTTTTAAACTATAGGTTGTTGGTGAGAGGGGAACTGAGGGGCAAGTTTTTCCACTTAGAGAGTGGATGGTATAAAGAACAAGCTGCCAGGGAAAGTATCTGAGGGACAATAACAATATTTGTGTTATTGTAAACAACAGAGTGATTTAGGCCATTTGGAAAAATGGGCTGAAAGATGGCAGATGGAGTTTAATGCTGATAAATGTGAGGTGTTACACCTTGGCAGGACAAATCAAAATAGGACGTACAAGATAAATGGTAGGGAATTGAAGAATACAGTTGAACAGAGGGATCTGGGAATAACCGTGCATAGTTCCTTGAAGGTGGAATCTCATATAGATAGGGTGGTAAAGAAAGCTTTTGGTATGCTAGCCTTTATAAATCAGAGCATTGAGTATAGAAACTGGGATGTAATGTTAAAATTGTACAAGGCATTGGTGAGACCAAATCTGGAGTATGGTGTACAATTTTGGTCGCCCAATTATAGGAAGGATGTCAACAAAATAGAGGAGTACAGAGGAGATTTACTAGAATGTTGCCTGGGTTTCAACAACTAAGTTACAGATAGGTTGAATAAGTTAGGTCTTTATTCTCTGGAGCGCAGAAGGTTAAGGGGGGACTTGATAGAGGTCTTTAAAATGATGAGAGGGATAGACAGAGTTGATGTGATCAAGCTTTACCCTTTGAGAATAGGGAAGATTCAAACAAGAGGACATGACTTCAGAATTAAGGGACAGAAGTTTAGGGGTAACATGAGGGGGAACTTCTTTACTCAGAGAGTGGTAGCGGTGTGGAATGAGCTTCCAGTGGAAGTGGTGGCGGCAGGTTCGTTGGTATCATTTAAAAATAAATTGGATAGGCATATGGATGAGAAGGGAATGGAGGGTTATGGTATGAGTGCAGGCAGGTGGGACTAAGGGAAAAAAGTTGTTTGGCACGGACTTGTAGGGCCGAGATGGCCTGTTTCCGTGCTGTAATTGTTATATGGTTGTATTTCAAAGATACTTGGACAGGTACATGGATAGAAAAGAATTAGAGGGATATGAACCAAACACAAGGCCTATTTTTCTGTGCTGCATGACTCTTTAGAAAGTATTGTTAGCTGGTGCAAAGAAATAGGACATCCAGACAAAATAAATGTAAATGGCAGACGGTAAATGGGGAATACATTTTTTTCTGGTGATTTTTAAAAGACTGTCAGTGAGGAATAAATTACTCTTTTTGGTAGCTCTTACCAGAGGCTTTGTTGGAATGAGCGAGGGAACATTGCAGATGCTCTGGATCTCCTCGGGCAAGACGGCAACTGTCAGTGTGCAAATTGGCCAGGTTAAGCTCATTGGTCCACAGAAGGTCCATGATAGCCAAGATCTGAGAGCATGGGTCCATCAATCTTTAATAAAGAAAAAAGTTTAAAAACAAAATCAACAGTAAAAGAATCTAAATTAAACATTTTTTTAAATTGAAAAATCGCTTTTTGAATGTAAATGTTAGCACTTACATAGACGACTGGTAACTTCTGCTTGACCAAGAAAGCATAGGAGAGTTGAGAAGGAAGGTTACTGGGAGTGGAGATCCTCCGTATCCGTTGGTGAAATAGGAGACAGAGACAGAGGCAAGGGGACAAGAGTCAGTGAATTAGTTTAGTTTAGAGATTCAGCACAAAAACAGGCCCTTTGGCTCACCTAGTCTATACCATACAGCGATCCCCGCACAGTAACACTATCACGCACAGGAGCAATTTATAATTTTTACCGTACCCAATTAACCCACAAACCTGTACGCCTTGAGTGTGGGAGTTAACCGAACATCTCAGAGAAAACCGACACGGGTCACAGGAAGAACAAACAAATTCCATAGAGAGCACCCGTAGTCAGGATCGAACACGGGTCACAGCTACCACACGGTCCTTGACAGATCTGGGTCAGGATCCAGTGGCATGGAGTACAAGACGACTGGGGACCTTTTTCTGCTGCAGCCTTCATCCGCCTTCCCAGCCGTTGTGACACTCCACTAAAGTCAGCCATCATCCTCCGCCTGTTCCACCAATGAGGTCTTGGTTGAATTGCTCTTAGCAGGGACCTCCCCTTTGACCTTACCACCATGGGTAGCCCTACCAGGAGCATACCTCCAGACGGCATCGCTCTCAGGATTGCAGGACCACACAACCTTCTCCACCATGACAAGGTGACAAACCACGGACATCCTATTATGTTTAAGTTAACATACACAGATCAGTTATGTTGCATGTGTTACAGCTAGGTGACATTATTAGCTTCAAACCAGGTGTAATTTTATAGAACTTTCTTCAAGCGATACATCAGATTCTCCATCACTCGTTCTTCAGTCAAACCATTACATACGTCTCAAACTCCTGTTAGATTTAATACCCAAGCCATTTAAAAGATGCAAGTTATAGCTACTGAACACGCATTGCATTAATCTCAAAACAATATATGGATCCATCGCTACAACAGCATCACACAAGAACAAGCCTTTACATATAGGAACTACAGATTCTGATTTAAACAGAAGATAAGACACAAAAAGCTGGAGCAACTCAGTGTGTCAGACAGCTCTGAATAAAAGGAATAGGTGACGTTTCGGGTCGAGACTGTTCTTCAGAATGGAGTCAGCGGAATGGGAAATGACAGATATAGACAGTGATGTAGAGATACAGAACAAATGAATAAAAGGCATGCAAAAAAGTTATGATTATAAAAGAAACAGGTAATTGTTAGCTGTTTGTTAGTTGAGACCAAGTTACAATGAGACTTTCTACATCACCATCTATATCTCTTGTTTTCCTTTCCCGACTCTCCAGTCTGAAGAAGGGTTTGGACCCGAAACGCCACCTATTCCTTTTCTCCATCCTCTGCATCAGGGGGAATGTCTGCTCCCCCGCACCGTCGATCAGATCCCGAGTCGGGACTGGTCGAGCCACTGCATCGTTGGACTTTCCTGATTCGGCCTTTCCCCAGAGACTGCAAGCTCGATGGTAAGTCCGCAGGCCGCTGTTGAAGTGATCCCAGGCGAAGGATTGGCTCCAATGTTAAGTCCACGCCCCGCAGTGGGGCACAAAGTCAGTACGAGGACGCCTCCAGCTCCATCAATGTTAGGCCGCTGAGTGACTGGAGATACGACACGGAAAACAATCGCAACTCTGGCACCCCCCGATCCCCTCCTACTCCACCCACAGAAAACAAACCGGAGAACATTTACAGACTTTTATCTCGCCCTAAAATATTTCAAGAAGGCAAAAAAAACATACTATTGGCCAGCGTCAGTTGTGATGCTCATGCTCTCCTGATTGGTCCTGGCTGGGTCTTTTCCTCCCTGTCATCACTGGTGCTTTCTTTAGTTCGGTGTTGAATTGGTGATGTCTCCATCTTCAGTCAAAAAGATGTATCATTCCATGTGATTCCGCCTTGCTAGCAGAGTCCTCCCAGAGCTGGTCAGGCTATTTGCCATTTTTCCTCTGGCTTTGCCTAATGGTGAATCCAATGACACTGCAAAGAGAAGACCAGCTTGGTTCCCCATCGACGTTAGCTCCAGCTAATTCTGGTCAGTTGTGATGCTTTGGTTTTCCCAGTGATAATCCATGGTAGAGTTCTGATGCTTCTGTTCCTCCCCTGTATGTTCCTTCCTCATTTTGGCCAGTGTCACCTTGGGAGTGGGTTCTGTCCTGTGACAAAGTTAGGCTTCATTACCAGAGATCCCTTCGCTTTCAGGTGTCGCATTCTGCATTTGTCCTAAGTACCATTGGCACTTTCTCCTAGTCGTCTTCTCTCCGACCTCCGGCCCCCACCGAGGTCCCGTCTTCAGCTGCCGAGTCCTCTCTTGGGCGGCTCCATCCGTCTTCCTCGTTCCCTGAGGCACCAGCTCACTCTCTTTAACCATCTTGCTTGGGTGATGAAAGTGGGTCAATTGTCATAACTATCTTTGCTTCTTACTCCTTTTCTTCATCTTCTGTCCGGCACCCGCCACGGTAACATCCAACCTCCGGCACCCACCGAGCGCCCGTCTTCAGCTGCCGAATCCTCTCTTGGACGACACAACTTGCTCTCTTCAACGTCCTTGCCTGTGTTTCGCACCAACAAGCAGCGTCATTTATGAAGCTCATGGTCTCCTGTTTGGTCCTGGATGGGGTTTTCCTCCTAGTCATCACAACTATTTTCTTTCGTTCAGTGTTAAATTGGTGATGGCTCCATCTTCAGTCAAAGATGCATAATTCCTGGAGATTCTGCCTTGCTAGCAGAGTCCTCCCAGTGCTGGTCAGGCTATTTGACATCTTGCTTCTGGCTTTGTCCTCCTGGTGAATCCAATGACACTGCAAAGAGGAGTCCAGCTTGGTTCTCAATCGTCGTTAGCTCCAGCTGCTTCTGGTCAGTTGTGATGCCTTGGTTTACACAGTGACAATTCGTTGGCGGGTGTTGATGCTTCTGTTCCTCCCATGTGTGTTCCTTCCTCATTTTGTCGTGTTGATTTGGGTGTGAGTTCTGTCCTGTGACAAGGATAGGCTTCATTACCAGAGATCCCTTGGCTTTCTGGTATCTTGTCTGCATTTGTTGTAACTACCATTGGCAGATGCTCCTCTTCCTCTTCTTTCCATCCACCGGCACCCACAGAGGGCCCGTCTTCAACGGCTAAATCCTCTCTTGGACGACACACCTTGCTCTCTTTAACTTCCTCGCTTGTGTTTCCCAACAACAAGCAGCTTCAGTTATGATGCTCATGCTCTCCTGTTAAGTCCTGGCTGGCTCTTTTCCTCCTCGTCAGCACTGGTGCTTTCTTTTCTTCAGTGTTGAATTGGTGATGGTTCCATCTCCAGTCAATATGATGCATCATTCCTCGAGATTCCTGGAGTCTTTCCAGAGTTGGTCTGGCTATTTGACAACTTTCTTCTGGCTTTGCCCTGATGGTGAGTCCAAAGACACTGCAAAGAGGAGAGCATCTTGGTTCTCAATCATCATTAGCTCCAGCTACTTCTGGTCAGTTGTGATGCCTTGGTTTTCCAAGAGACAGTCCGTGGTAGGGTTCTGATGCTCCTGTTCCTCAATCTATGTTCCTTCTTTCTTTTGCCAAGTGTTCATTTGGGTGCGGGTTCTGTCCTGTGACAAAAGGTACCCTTCTTTACCATAGATATCCTTGTCTTTCAGGTGCCGCGTTCTTTATTTGTCGTAACTACTATTGGCTCTCGCTCCTCTTCGTCGTCTCTCCGACCACCGACACCCACCAAGGGCCCGTCTTCATCCAACCTCTGGAACCCACCATGGGCCAGTCTTCAGCTGCCGAGTCCTCTCTTGGACGGCTCTATCCATCTTCCTCACTCCCTGAGGGCCCAGCTCATTCTCTTTAACCCTCTTGCTTGGGTGACGAATGAGGGTCATTTGTTGTAACTATCTTTGCTTCTGGATCCTCTTCTTCACCTTCTCTCCGGCACCCACCGCGGGGCAGTCTTCAGCTGTCGAATCTACTTTGATGGCACACCTTGCTCTCGTTAACATCCTCACGTGTGTTTCCCAACCAACAAACGGCATCAGTTGTGATGCTCATGATCTCCTGCTTGGTACTGGCAAGGTCTTTTCCTCCTCGTCATAACTGGTGGCTTTCTGTTGTTCTGTGTTGAATTGTTGATGGATCCATCTTCAGTCAAAGATGCATTTTCCGGGAGATTCTGCCTTGCTAGTGGTGTCCTCCCAGAGCTATTTGACATCTTGCCTCTGGCTTATCCTGTTAAGTCCTGGCTGTGTCTTTTCTTCTTCGTCATCACTGGTTTCTTTTCTTCCGTGTTGAATTGGTGATGGCTCCATCTTCAAGCAAGTAGATGCATCATGCCTGGAGATTCTGCCTTGCATGCAGAGCCCTTTCTGAGTTGGTCAGGCTACTTGACATCTTTCTTCTGGCTATGCCCTTCTGGTGAATCTAATGACACTGCAAAGAGGAGTCCAGCTTGGTTCTCAACTATCGTTAGCTCCAGCTACGTCTGGTCAGTTGTGATGTTTTGGTTTACCCAGCCAGTGACAATGCGTAATAGGGTTCTGATGCTCCTGTTCCTCCCATGTATGTTCTTTCCTCATTTTGTCCAGTGTTGATTTGGGTGTGGGTTCTGTTCTGTGACAAGGATAGGCTTCATTACCAGAGATCACTTGGCTTTCAGGTGTCCTGTTCTGCATTTGTCGGAACTATCATTGGCAGATGCTCCTCTTCGTCTTCTCTCCATTCTCCGGCACCCACCGAGGGCCCGTCTTCGTCCAACCTCCAGAACCCACGGCAAGCCCGTCTTCAGCTTCTGAATCCTCTCTTGAATGGCACACCTTGCTCTCTTTAACCTCCTCGCTTGTGTTTCCCAACATCAAGCAGCTTCAATTATGATGCTCATGTTCTCCTGCCGAGTCCTGGCTGTGTCTTTTCCTCTTCGTCATCACTGGTGGTTTCTTTTCTTCCATGTTGAATTGGTGATGGGTCCATCTTCAAGCAAGTAGATGCATCATTCCTGGAGATTCTGTCTTGCTTGCAGAGTCCTTTCTGAGTTGGTCAGGCTACTTGACAGCTGTCTTCATGCTTTGCCCTGATGGTGAATCCAATGACACTGCAAAGAGTCCAGCTTGGTTCCCCATCGATATTAGCTCCAGCTACTTCTGGTCAGTTATGATGCCTTGGTTTTCCAAGAGACTATCTGTGGTAGGGTTCTGATGCTGCTGTTCCTCCCATGTATGTTTTCTGCTCGGTTATTTCCGCTTCCTTTTGTCTAGTTTTGACTTGGATAGGGTGTTTGTCCTCTGACAATGGTAGGCTTCATTACCAGAGATCCCTTAGCTTTCAGGTGTTCACTTTCAGCATTTGTTGTACCTACCATTGCCACATGCTCCTCTTATACAAACGAAATGCCGTTTCTGCAGCCATACATTACAAACAAATAGACCCAAGACACAACATAATTTATAAACATCCATCACATTGCTGTGATGGAAGGCCAAAAAAACTTCTCTCTCCACTGCACTCTCCCCCCCCCGATGTCAGAGTCAAAGTCAAAACCCCCGGCGGGCGATGGCGATTGTCCCGTGGCCATTAAAGCCACGCCGGGTGATGCAAGGTCGCACACCGGGTTCTTGATGTTAGAGCCCCCGGCGTGCGCTCGCAGAGACCCGCCGCCATTCCAAGCCGCGCGGGGCGGTGCTGTAAGGCCCCGCTCCAGGAGCTCTTCAACCCCGCAACTCGGGCGGGAGATGTCGCCGATGCGGAAGCCCCGAAAAGCGGTCTCCCTCCAGGGACCCGCGAGCTCCCGGTGTCACTGTCCGCCAAACCCGCAGTTGCAGCCACCGAATCTCCGGGGGTCGGGTCGCAGCAGCGTCCACCACAGCTCCACCCGCTCTGGACTCGGCCAGCTCCGCGACGGTGAGGTGAGTAGTCGGCACCACAGCCCCGGTCTTCCTGTTGGAGGCCGCTCCTCGTTGCAGCCCCAACGACAACGGAGACCCGACAAAGAAAAGGTCGGGTCTCCCGTGCAGGGAGAGATTTAAAAGTTACCCCCAACCCCCCCACACACATACCCCAACAAAAAATAACAAAAACTACATAAAAACAGACATAAAATAATAAAAACGCAGACGGACTGCAGAGGCGGCTGCAGACGAGAGTCGCGCCGCCTACCGGCCGCCTACCGCCTACTCTTCCTTATCTTCTCTCCGACACCCACCGTGGGCACGTCCTCAGCCACCAAGTCCTCTATTGGACAACAATCTCAGCCTTTCTCTAATGTTAAAAGATTTCCAGAAATCTTTAACAGACATTTTACAATCACCAGTAGCCTTTATTACCCCATCAAATGTTTTGTTGAGATAACATTAAATCACAATATGTCAACATAACAACTAATTTCTATATTTGTTATTGCTTAGCATTTGCTTTTTGACTTGAATTGGTGAGGGCTCCAATCATTGCTAAAAAGATGCATTATTCCTGGAGATTCTGCCTTGGAGCAGAGTCCTCACAGAGCTGGTCAGGCTATTTGCCATTTTACTTCTGGCTTTGCCCTGATGGCGAATCCAATGACACTACAAAGAGGAGGCCAGCTTGGTTCTCCATCGACGTTAGCTGCAGCTAATTCTGGTCAGTTGTGATGCTTTGGTTTTCCCAGTGACAATCCATGGTAGGGTTCTGATGCTTCTGTTCCTCCCCTGTATGTTCCTTCCTCATTTTGGCCAGTGTCGACTTGGGTGTGGGTTCTGTCCTGTGACAAACATAGACTTCATCACCAGAGATCCCTTGGCTTTCAGGTGTCGCATTCTGCATTTGTCCTAAGTACCATTGGCACTTTCTCCTAGTCATCTTCTCTCCGACCTCCGGCACCCACCGAGGGCCCGTCTTCAGCTGCCGAGTCCTCTCTTGGGCGGCTCCATCCGTCTTCCTCGCTCCCTGAGGCACCAGCTCACTCTCTTTAACCATCTTGCTTGGGTGATGAAAGTGGGTCAATTGTCATAACTATCTTTGCTTCTTACTCCTCTTCTTCATCTTCTGTCCGGGACCCACCGCAGGCCCGTCTTTAGCTGCCGAATCCTCTCTTGGACGACACAATTTGCTCTCTTCAACGTCCTTGCCTTTGTTTCCCACCAACAAGCAGCGTCAGTTATGAAGCTCATGATCTCCTGTTTGGTCCTGGATGGGTCATTTCCTCCTCGTCATCACTGGTATTTTCTTTCATTCAGTGTTAAATTGGTGATGGCTCCATCTTCAGTCAAAGAAGCATCATTCCTGGAGATTCTGCCTTGTTAGCAGAGTCCTCCCAGAGCTGGTCAGGCTATTTGACATCTTGCTTCTGACTTTGCCCTTCTGGTGAATCCAATAACACTGCAAATAGGATTCCAGCTTGGTTCTCAACCGACATTAGCTCCAGCTCCTTTTGGTGAGTTGCAATGCCTTGGTTTTCCCAGAGACAATCTGTAGTAGGATTTTGATGCTCCTGGTCTTCCCATGTATGTTCCTTCCTCATTTTGTCCATTTGATTTGTGTGTGTGTTCTGTCCTGTGACAAAGATAGGTTTCATTACCAGAGATCCCTTGGATTTCAGGTGCTGCTTTCTGTATTTGTCATAACTACCATTGGCAGTTGCTCCTCTTCATCTTCTCTTTGACCTCTGGAACCCACTGAGGGCTTGTCTTCAGCTGCAGAGTCCTCTCTGGGACGGCTCCAACCATCTTCCTCGCTCCGAGGAACCAGCATATTCTCTTTAACCATCTTGCTTGGGTGATGAAAGTGGGTAATTTGTCGTAACTATCTTTGTTTCTTGCTTTTCTTCATCTTCAGTACGGCACCCGATACGGTAACATCCAACCTCCGGCACCCACCGAGGGCCCGTCTTCAGCTGCCGAATCCTCTCCTGGACGACACAACTTGCTCTCTTCAACGTCCTTGCCCGAGTTTCACACCAACAAGCAGCGTCATTTATGAAGCTCATGATCTCGTTTGGTCGTGGATGGGGTTTTCCTCCTAGTCATCACTACTATTTTCTTTCGTTCAGTGTTAAATTGGTGATGGCTCCATCTTCAGTCAAAGATTCATCATTCCTGGAGATTCTGCCTTGTTAGCAGAGTCCTCCCAGAGCTGGTCAGGCTATTTGACATCTTGCTTCTGACTTTGCCCTTCTGGTGAATCCAATGACACTGCAAAGAGGAGTCCAGCTTGGTTCTCAATCGTCGTTAGCTCCAGCTACTTCAGGTCAGCTGTGATGCCTTGGTTTACACAGTGACAATTCGTTGGTAGGTGTTGATGCTTCTGTTCCTCCCTTGTCTGTTCCTTCCTCATTTTGTCCAGTGTTGATTTGGGTGTGGGTTCTGTTCTGTGACAAGGATAGGCTTCATTACCAGAGATCCATTGGCTTTCAGGTGTCCTGTTCTGTATTTGTCGGAACTATCATTGGCAGATGCTCCTCTTCGACTTCTCTCCGTCCTCCGGCACACACCGAGGGCCCGTCTTCGTCCAACCTCCAGAACCCACAGCAGGCCCGTCTTCAGCTTCTGAATCCTCTCTTGAATGGCACACCTTGTGTGCTGTTGTGTCCTGGCTGTGTCTTTTCCTCTTCGTCATCACTGGTGGTTTCTTTTCTTCCATGTTGAATTGGTGATGGCTCCATCTTCAAGCAAATAGATGCATCATTCATGGAGATTCTGTCTTGCTTGCCGAGTCCTTTCTGAGTTGGTCAGGCTACTTGACAGCTTTCTTCTGGCTTTGCCCTGATGGTGAATCCAATGACACTGCAAAGAAGAGTCCAGCTTGGTTCCCCATCGATATTAGCTCCAGCTACTTCTGGTCAGTTATGATGCCTTGGTTTTCCAAGAGACTATCTGTGGTAGGGTTCTGATGCTGCTGTTCCTCCCATGTATGTTTTCTGCTCAGTTATTTCCGCTTCCTTTTGTCTAGTTTTGACTTGGATAGGGTGTTTGTCCTCTGACAATGATAGGCTTCATTACCAGAGATCCCTTAGCTTTCAGGTGTCACTTTCAGCATTTGTTGTACCTACCATTGCCACATGCTCCTCTTCCTTATCTTCTCTCCGACATCCACCGTGGGCATGTCCTTGGCCACCAGGTCCTCTATTGGACAACAATGTCAGCCTTTCTCTAAAGTTAAAAGATTTCAGGAAATCTTTAACAGACATTTTACAATCACCAGTAGCCTTTATTACAGTATCAAATGTTTTGTTGAGATAACATTTAAACATGCAAATCACAATATATCCAATATGTGTCAATATAACAACTAATTTCTATATTTGTTATTGCTAAGCATTTGCTTTTTGACTTGAATTAGTGAGGGCTCCAATCATTGGTAAAAAGATGCATTATTTCTGGAGATTCTGCCTTGGAGCAGAGTCCTCGCAGAGCTGGTCAGGCTATTTGCCATTTTACTTCTGGCTTTGCCCTGATGGCGAATCCAATGACACTACAAAGAGGAGGCCAGCTTGGTTCTCCATCGACATTAGCTCCAGCTAATTCTGGTCAGTTGTGATGCCTTGGTTTTCCCACTGACAATCCAGGGTAGGGTTCTGATGCTTCAAATGTTCATTCCTCATTTTAGCCAGTGCCGACTTGGGTGTGGGTTCTGTCCTGACAAAGATAGGCTTCATTACCAGAGATCCCTTGGCTTTCAGATGTCGCATTCTGCATTTGGCGCAAGTACCATTGGCACTTTCTCCTAGTCGTCTTCTCACCGACCTCCGGCCCCCACCGAGGTCCCGCCTTCAGCTGCCGAGTCCTCACTTGGGCGGCTCCATCCGTCTTCCTCGTTCCCTGAGGCACCAGCTCACTCTCTTTAACCATCTTGCTTGGGTGATGAAAGTGGGTCAATTGTCGTAACTGTCTTTGCTTCTTACACTTCTTCATCTTCTGTCCAGCACCCGCCACGGTAACATCCAACCTCCGGCACCCACCGAGGTCCCGTCTTCAGCTGCCGAATCCTCTCTTGGGCGGCTCCATCCGTCTTCCTCGTTCCCTGAGGCACCAGCTCCCTTTCTTTAACCATCTTGCTTGGGTGACGAAAGTGGGTAATTTGTCGTAAGTATCTTTGTTTCTTGCTTTTCTTCAACTTCAGTACGGCACCCGCCACAGTAACATCCAACCTCCGGCACCCACCGAGGGCCCGTCTTCAGCTGCCGAATCCTCTCTTGGACGACACAACTTGCTCTCTTCAGCGTCCTTGCCTGTGTTTCCCACCAACAAGCAGCGCCATTTATGAAGCACATGATCTCCTGTTTGGTCCTGGATGGGGTTTTCCTCCTAGTCATCACTACTATTTTCTTTTGTTCACTGTTAAATTGGGGATGGCTCCATCTTCAATCAAAGATGCATCATTCCTGGAGATTCTGCCTTGCTAGCAGAGTCCTCCCAGTGCTGGTCAGGCTATTTGACATCTTGCTTCTGGCTTTGCCCTCCTGGTGAATCCAATGACACTGCAAAGAGGAGTCCAGCTTGGTTCTCAATCGTCGTTAGCTCCAGCTACTTCATGCTCCTCTTCCTTACCTTCTCTCCGACACCCACCGTGGGTACGTCCTCAGCCGCCAAGTCCTCTATTGGACAACAATGTCAGCCTTTCTCTAATGTTAAAAGATTTCCAGAAATCTTTAACAGACATTTTACAATCACCAGTAGCCTTTATTACAGCATCAAATGTTTTGTTGAGATAACATTAAATCACAATATATGTCAACATAACAACTAATTTCTATATTTGTTATTGCTTAGCATTTGCTTTTAGACTGTTGAATTGGTGAGGGCTCCAATCATTGGAAAAAAGATGCATTATTCCTGGAGATTCTGCCTTGGAGCAGAGTCCTCGCAGACCTGGTCAGGCTATTTGCCATTTTACTTCTGGCTTTGCCCTGATGGCGAATCCAATGACACTACAAAGAGGAGGCCCGCTTGGTTCTCCATCGACGTTAGCTGCAGTTAATTCTGGTCAGTTGTGATGCCTTTGGTTTTCCCAGTGACAATCCATGGTAGGGTTCTGATGCTTCTGTTCCTCCCCTGTATGTTCCTTCCTCATTTTGGCCAGTGTCGACTTGGGTGTGGGTTCTGTCCTGTGACAAAGATAGGCTTCATCACCAGAGATCCATTGGCTTTCAGGTGTCGCATTCTGCATTTGGCCTAAGTACCATTGGCACTTTCTCCTAGTCAACTTCTCTCCGACCTCCGGCACCCACCGAGGCCCCGTCTTCAGCTGCCGAGTCCTCTCTTGGGCGGCTCCATCCGTCTTCCTCGCTCCGATGCACCAGCTCACTCTCTTTAACCATCTTGCTTGTGTGATGAAAGTGGATCAATTGTCGTAACTATCATTGCTTCTTGCACCTCTTCTTCATCTTGTCCGGCACCCACCGCGGTAAGGTCCCACCTCCGGCACCCACCGCAGGCCCGTCTTTAGCTGCCGAAACCTCTCTTGGAAGACACAACTTGCTCTCTTCAACGTCCTTGCCTGTGTTTCCCACCAACAAGCAGCGTCATTTATGAAGCACATGATCTCCTGTTTGGTCCTGGATGGGGTTTTCCTCCTAGTCATCACTACTATTTTCTTTCGTTCAGTGTTAAATTGGTGATGGCTCCATCTTCAGTCAAAGATGCATCATTCCTGGAGATTCTGCCTTGTTAGCAGAGTCCTCCCAGAGCTGGTCAGGCTATTTGATATTTTTCTTCTGACTTTGCCCTTCTGGTGAATCCAATGACACTGCAAAGAGGAGTCCAGCTTGGTTGTCAATCGTCGTTAGCTCCAGCTACTTCTGGTCAGTTGTGATGCCTTGGTTTACACAGTGACAATTCGTTGGCGGGTGTTGATGCTTCTGTTCGTCCCATGTGTGTTCCTTCCTCATTTTGTCTAGTGTTGATTTGGGTGTGAGTTCTGTCCTGTGACAAGGATAGGCTTCATTACCAGAGATCCCTTGACTTTCTGGTATCTTGTTCTGCATTTGTTGTAACTACCATTGGCAGATGCTCCTCTTCCTCTTCTCTCCATCCTCCGGCACCCACAGAGGGCCCGTCTTCAACGGCTAAATCCTCTCTTGGACGACACACCTTGCTCTCTTTAACTTCCTCGCTTGTGTTTCCCAACAACAAGCAGCTTCAGTTATGATGCTCATGCTCTCCTGTTAAGTCCTGGCTGGCTCTTTTCCTCCTCCTCATCAGCACTGGTGCTTTCTTTTCTTCAGTGTTGAATTGGTGATGGTTCCATCCCCAGTCAATATGATGCATCATTCCTCGAGATTCCTGGAGTCCTTCCAGAGTTGGTCTGGCTATTTGACAACTTTCTTCTGGCTTTACCCTGATGGTGATTCCAAAGACACTGCAAAGAGGAGACCATCTTGGTTCTCAATCATCATTAGCTCCAGCTACTTCTGGTCAGTTGTGATGCCTTGGTTTTCCAAGAGACAATCCGTGGTAGGGTTCTGATGCTCCTGTTCCTCAATCTATGTTCCTTCTTTCTTTTGCCAAGTGTTGATTTGGGTGCAGGTTCTGTCCTGTGACAAAAGGTACCCTTCTTTACCATAGATATCCTTGTCTTTCAGGTGCCGCGTTCTTTATTTGTCGTAACTACTATTGGCACTCGCTCCGCTTTGTCGTCTCTCCGACCACCGACACCCACCAAGGGCCCGTCTTCATCCAACTTCTGCAACCCACCATGTGCCCGTCTTCAGCTGCCGAGTACTCTCTTGGACGGCTCTATCCATCTTCCTCACTCCCTGAGGGCCCAGCTCATTCTCTTTAACCCTCTTGCTTGGGTGACGAATGAGGGTCATTTGTTGTAACTATCTTTGCTTCTTGATCCCCTTCTTCATCTTCTCTCCGGCACCCACCGCGGGGCAGTCTTCAGCTGTCGAATCTACTTTGATGGCACACCTTGCTCTCGTTAACATCCTCGCTTGTGTTTCCCAACCAACAAACTGCATCAGTTGTGATGCTCATGATCTCCTGCTTGGTACTGGCAGGGTCTTTTCCTCCTCCTCATCACTGGTGGCTTTCTGTTGTTCTGTGTTGAATTGGTGATGGCTCCATCTTCAAGCAAGTAGATGCGTCATGCCTGGAGATTCTGCCTTGCATGCAGAGCCCTTTCAGAGTTGGTCAGGCTACTTGACATCGTTCTTCTGGCTATGCCCTTCTGGTGAGTCTAATGACACTGCAAAGAGGAGTCCAGCTTGGTTCCCAACCATCGTTAGTTCCAGCTACTTCTGGTCAGTTGTGATGTTTTGGTTTACCCAGCCAGTGACAATCCGTAATAGGGTTCTGATGCTCCTGTTCCTCCCATGTATGTTCTTTCCTCATTTTGTCCAGTGTTGATTTGGGTGTGGGTTCTGTTCTGTGACAAGGATAGGCTTCATTACCAGAGATCCCTTGGCTTTCAGGTGTCCTGTTCTGCATTTGTCCGAACTATCATTGGCAGATGTTCCTCTTCGTCTTCCAGCACCCACCGAGGGCCAGTCTTCGTCCAACCTCCAGAACCCACGGCAGGCCCGTCTTCAGCTTCTGAATCCTCTCTTGAATGGCACACCTTGCTCTCTTTAACCTCCTCGCTTGTGTTTCCCAACATCAAGCAGCTTCAATTATGATGCTCATGTTCTCCTGTTGAATCCTGGCTGTGTCTTTTCCTCTGCGTCATCACTGGTGGTTTCTTTACTTCCATGTTGAATTGGTGATGGCTCCATCTTCAAGGAAGTAGATGCATCGTTCCTGGAGATTCTGTCTTGCTTGCAGAGTCCTTTCTGAGTTGGTCAGGCTACTTGACAGCTTTCTTCATGCTTTGCCCTGATGGTGAATCCAATGACACTGCAAAGAAGAGTCCAGCTTGGTTCCCCTTCGATATTAGCTCCAGCTACTTCTGGTCAGTTATGATGCCTTGGTTTTCCAAGATACTATCTGTGGTAGGGTTCTGATGCTGCTGTTCCTCCCATGTATGTTTTCTGCTCGGTTATTTCCGCTTCCTTTTGTCTAGTTTTGACTTGGATAGGGTGTTTGTCCTCTGACAATGAAAGGCTTCATTACCAGAGATGCCTTAGCTTTCAGGTATCACTTACAGCATTTGTTGTACCTACCATTGCCACATGCTCCTCTTCCTTATCTTCTCTCCGACACCCACCGTGTGCACGTCCTCAGCCGCCAAGTCCTCTATTGGACAACAATGTCAGCCTTTCTCTAATGTTAAAAGATTTCCAGAAATCTTTAACAGACATTTTACAATCACCAGTAGCCTTTATTACAGCATCAAATGTTTTGTTGAGATAACATTAAATCACAATATATGTCAACATAACAACTAATTTCTATATTTGTTATTGCTTAGCATTTGCTTTTTGACTGTTGAATTGTTGAGGGCTCCAATCATTGGTAGAAAGATGCATTATTCCTGGAGATTCTGCCTTGGAGCAGAGGCCTCACAGAGCTGGTCAGGCTATTTGCCATTTTACTTCTGGCTTTGCCCTGATGGCGAATCCAATGACACTACAAAGAGGAGGCCAGCTTGGTTCTCCATCGACATTAGCTCCAGCTAATTCTGGTCAGGTGTGATGCCTTGGTTTTCCCAGGGACAATCCAGGGTAGGGTTCTGATGCTTCAAATGTTCCTTCCTCATTTTGGCCAGTGTCGACTTGGGTGTGGGCTCTGTCCTGTGACAAAGATAGGCTTCATTACCAGGGATCCCTTGGCTTTCAGGTGTCGCATTCTGCATTTGGCCCAAGTACCATTGGCACTTTCTCCTAGTCGTCTTCTCTCCGACCTCCGGCACCCACCGAGGTCCCGTCTTCAGCTGCCGAATCCTCTCTTGGGCGGCTCCATCCGTCTTCCTCGTTCCCTGAGGCACCAGCTCACTCTCTTTAACCATCTTGCTTGGGTGATGAAAGTGGGTCAATTGTCATAACTATCTTTGCTTCTTACTCCTCTTCTACATCTTCTGTCCGGCACCCGCCACGGTAACATCCAACCTCCGGCACCCACCGAGGGCCCGTCTTCAGCTGCCGAATCCTCTCTTGGACGACACAACTTGCTCTCTTCAACGTCCTTGCCTGTGTTTCCCACCAACAAGCAGCGTCATTTATGAAGCACATGATCTCCTGTTTGGTCCTGGATGGGGTTTTCCTCCTCGTCATCACTACTATTTTCTTTCGTTCAGTGTTAAATTGGTGATGGCTCCATCTTCAGTCAAAGATGCATCATTCCTGGAGATTCTGCCTTGCTAGCAGAGTCCTCCCAGTGCTGGTCAGGCTATTTGACATCTTGCTTCTGGTTTGCCCTCCTGGTGAATCCAATGACACTGCAAAGAGGACTCCAGCTTGGTTCTCAATCGTCGTTAGCTCCAGCTACTTCTGGTCAGTTGTGATGCCTTGGTTTACACAGTGACAATCTGTTGGCGGGTGTTGATGCTTCTGTTCCTCCCATGTGTGTTCCTTCCTCATTTTGTCCAGTGTTGATTTTGGTGTGAGTTCTGTCCTGTGACAAGGATAGGCTTCATTACCAGAGATTCCTTGGCTTTCTGGTATCTTGTTCTGCATTTGTTGTAACTACCATTGGCAGATGCTCCTCTTCCTCTTCTCTCCATCCTCCGGCACCCAGAGGGCCCGTCTTCAACGGCTAAATCCTCTCTTGGACGACACACCTTGCTCTCTTTAACTTCCTTGTTTGGGTTTCCCAACAACAAGCAGCTTCAGTTATGATGCTCATGCTCTCCTGTTAAGTCCTGGCTGGCTCTTTTCCTCCTCCTCGTCAGCACTGGTGCTTTCTTTTCTTCAGTGTTGAATTGGTGATGGTTCCATCGTCAGTCAATATGATGCATCACTCCTCGAGATTCCTGGAGTCCTTCCAGAGTTGGTCTGGCTATTTGACAACTTTCTTCTGGCTTTGCCCTGATGGTGAGTCCAAAGACACTGCAAAGATGAGACCATCTTGGTTCTCAATCATCATTAGCTCCAGCTACTTCTGGTCAGTTGTGATGCCTTGGTTTTCCAAGAGACAATCCGTGGTTGGGTTCTGATGCTCCTGTTCCTCAATCTATGTTCCTTCTTTCTTTTGCCAAGTGTTCATTTGGGTGCGGGTTCTGTCCTGTGACAAAAGGTACCCTTCTTTACCATAGATATCCTTGTCTTTCAGGTGCCGCGTTCTTTATTTGTCGTAACTACAATTGGCACTCGCTCCTCTTCGTCGTCTCTCCGACCACCGACACCCACCGAGGGCCCGTCTTCATCCAACCTCTGGAACCCACCATGGGCCCGTCTTCAGCTGCCGAGCCCTCTCTTGGACGGCTCTATCCATCGTCCACACTCCCTGAGGGCCCAGCTCATTCTCTTTAACCCTCTTGCTTGGGTGACGAATGAGGGTCATTTGTTGTAACTATCTTTGCTTCTGGATCCTCTTCTTCATCTTCTCTCCGGCACCCACCGCGGGGCCGTCTTCAGCTGTCGAATCTACTTTGATGGCACACCTTGCTTTCGTTAACATCCTCACGTGTGTTTCTCAACCAACAAACGGCATCAGTTGTGATGCTCATGATCTCCTGCTTGGTACTGGTAGGGTCTTTTCCTCCTCATCATAACTGGTGGCTTTCTGTTGTTCTGTGTTGAATTGGTGATGGATCCATCTTCAGTCAAAGATGCATTTTCCGGGAGATTCTGCCTTGCTAGTAGTGTCCTCCCAGAGCTATTTGACATCTTGCCTCTGGCTTATCCTGTTAAGTCCTGGCTGTGTCTTTTCTTCTTCCACCGAGGGCCCGTCTTCGTCCAATCTCCAGAACCCACGGCAGGCCCGTCTTCAACTTCTGAATCCTCTCTTCAATGGCACACCTTGTGTCTGTTGTGTCCTGGCTGTGTCTTTTCCTCTTCGTCATCACTGGGGGTTTCTTTTCTTCCATGTTGAATTGGTGATGGCTCCATCTACTTGCTTGAAGATGCATCATTCCTGGAGATTCTGTCTTGCTTGCAGAGTCCTTTCTGAGTTGGTCAGGCTACTTGTCAGCTTTCTTCATGCTTTGCCCTGATGGTGAATCCAATGACACTGCAAAGAAGAGTCCAGCTTGGTTCCCCATCGACATTAGCTCCAGCTACTTCTGGTCAGTTATGATGCCTTGGTTTTCCAAGAGACTATCTGTGGTAGGGTTCTGATGCTGCTGTTCCTCCCATGTATGTTTTCTGCTCGGTTATTTCCGCTTCCTTTTGTCTAGTTTTGACTTGGATAGGGCGTTTGTCCTCTGACAATGGTAGGCTTCATTACCAGAGATCCCTTAGCTTTCAGGTGTCACTTTCAGCATTTGTTGTACCTACCATTGCCACATGCTCCTCTTCCTTATCTTCTCTCCGACACCCACCGTGGGCACGTCCTCAGCCGCCAAGTCCTCTATTGGACAACAATGTCAGCCTTTCTCTAATGTTAAAAGATTTCCAGAAATCTTTAACAGACATTTTACAATCGCCTTTATTACCCCATCAAATGTTTTGTTGAGATAACATTAAATCACAATATATGTCAACATAACAACTAATTTCTATATTTGTTATTGCTTAGCATTTGCTTTTTGACTGTTAAATTGGTGAGGGCTCCAATCATTGGTAAAAAGATGCATTATTCCTGGAGATTTTGCCTTGGAGCAGAGTCCTCGCAGAGCTGGTCAGGCTATTTGCCATTTTACTTCTGGCTTTGCCATGATGGCGAATCCAATGATACTACAAAGAGGAGTCCAGCTTGGTTCTCCATCGACGTTAGCTCCATCCAATTCTGGTCAGTTGTGATGCCTTGGTTTTCCCAGTGACAATCCATGGTAGGGTTCTGATGCTTCTGTTCCTCCCCTGTATGTTCCTTCCTCATTTTGGCCAGTGTCGACTTGGGTGTGTGTTCTGTCCTGTGACAAACACAGACTTCATCACCAGAGATCCTTGGCTTTCAGGTGTCGCATTCTGCATTTGCCCTAAGTACCATTGGCACTTTCTCCTAGTCATCTTCTCTCCGACCTCCGGCACCCACCGAGGGCCCGTCTTCAGCTGCCGAGTCCTCTCTTGGGCGGCTCCATCCGTCTTCCTCGCTCCCTGAGGCACCAGCTCACTCTATTTAACCATCTTGCTTGGGTGATGAAAGTGGGTCAATTGTCGTAACTATCTTTGCTTCTTACTCCTCTTCTTCATCTTCTGTCCGGCACCCACCGCAGGCCCGTCTTTAGCTGCCGAATCCTCTCTTGGACGACACAACTTACTCTCTTCAACGTCCTTGCCTTTGTTTCCCACCAACAAGCAGCGTCAGTTATGAAGCTCATGATCTCCTGTTTGGTCCTGGATGGGTCATTTCCTCCTCGTCATCACTGGTATTTTCTTTTCTTCAGTGTTAAATTGGTGATGGCTCCATCTTCAGTCAAAGAAGCATCATTCCTGGAGATTCTGCCTTGTTAGCAGAATCCTCCCAGAGCTGGTCAGGCTATTTGACATCTTGCTTCTGGCTTTGCCCTTCTGGTGAATCCAATAACACTGCAAAGAGGAGTCCAGCTTGGTTCTCAACCGACATTAGCTCCAGCTCCTTTTGGTGAGTTGCAATGCCTTGGTTTTCCCAGAGACAATCTGTAGTAGGATTTTGATGCTCCTGGTCTTCCCATGTATGTTCCTTCCTCATTTTGACCATTTGATTTGTGTGTGTGTTCTGTCCTGTGACAAAGATAGGTTTCATTACCAGAGATCCCTTGGATTTCAGGTGCTGCTTTCTGTATTTGTCATAACTACCATTGGCAGTTGCTCCTCTTCATCTTCTCTTTGGCCTCTGGAACCCACTGAGGGCTTGTCTTCAGCTGCAGAGTCCTCTCTGGGATGGCTCCATCCATCTTCCTCGCTTCGAGGAACCAGCATATTCTCTTTAACCATCTTGCTTGGGTGATGAAAGTGGGTAATTTGTCGTAACTATCTTTGTTTCTTGCGTTTCTTCATCTTCAGTACGGCACCCGCCACGGTAACATCCAACCTCCGGCACCCACCGAGGGCCCGTCTTCAGCTGCCGAATCCTCTCTTGGACGACACAATTTGCTCTCTTCAACGTCCTTGCCCGAGTTTCACACCAACAAGCAGCGTCATTTATGAAGCTCATGATCTCATTTGGTCGGGGATGGGGTTTTCCTCCTAGTCATCACTACTATTTTCTTTCGTTCAGTGTTAAATTGGTGATGGCTCCATCTTCAGTCAAAGATTCATCATTCCTGGAGATTCTGCCTTGTTAGCAGAGTCCTCCCAGAGCTGGTCAGGCTATTTGACATCTTGCTTCTGACTTTGCCCTTCTGGTGAATCCAATGACACTGCAAAGAGGAGTCCAGCTTGGTTCTCAATCGTCGTAAGCTCCAGCTACTTCTGGTCAGCTGTGATGCCTTGGTTTACACAGTGACAATTCGTTGGTAGGTGTTGATGCTTCTGTTCCTCCCTTGTGTGTTCCTTCCTCATTTTGTCCAGTGTTGATTTGGGTGTGGGTTCTGTTCTGTGACAAGGATAGACCAGAGATCCATTGGCTTTCAGGTGTCCTGTTCTGTATTTGTCGGAACTATCATTGGCAGATGCTCCTCTTCGACTTCTCTCCGTCCTCCGGCACACACCGAGGGCCCGTCTTCGTCCATCCTCCAGAACCCACGGTAGGCCCGTCTTCAGCTTCTGAATCCTCTCTTGAATGGCACACCTTGTGTGCTGTTGTGTCCTGGCTGTCTTTTCCTCTTCGTCATCACTGGTGGTTTCTTTTCTTCCATGTTGAATTGGTGATGGCTCCATCTTCAAGCAAATAGATGCATCGTTCCTGGAGATTCTGTCTTGCTTGCAGAGTCCTTTCTGAGTTGGTCAGGCTACTTGACAGCTTTCTTCATGCTTTGCCCTGATGGTGAATCCAATGACACTGCAAAGAAGAGTCCAGCTTGGTTCCCCTTCGATATTAGCTCCAGCTACTTCTGGTCAGTTATGATGCCTTGGTTTTCCAAGATACTATCTGTGGTAGGGTTCTGATGCTGCTGTTCCTCCCATGTATGTTTTCTGCTCGGTTATTTCCGCTTCCTTTTGTCTAGTTTTGACTTGGATAGGGTGTTTGTCCTCTGACAATGATAGGCTTCATTACCAGATATCCCTTAGCTTTCAGGTGTCACTTTCAGCATTTGTTGTACCTACCATTGCCACATGCTCCTCATCCTTATCTTCTCTCCGACACCCACCGTGGGCACGTCCTCAGCCGCCAAGTCCTCTATTGGACAACAATGTCAGCCTTTCTCTAATGTTAAAAGATTTCCAGAAATCTTTAACAGACATTTTACAATCACCAGTCGCCTTTATTACAGCATCAAATGTTTTGTTGAGATAACATTTAAACATGCAAATCACAATATATCCAATATATGTCAATATAACAACTAATTTCTATATTTGTTATTGCTTAGCATTTGCTTTTTGACTGTTGAATTGGTGAGGGCTCCAATCATTGGTAAAAAGATGCATTATTCCTGGAGATTTTGCCTTGGAGCAGAGTCCTCGCAGAGCTGGTCAGGCTATTTGCCATTTTACTTCTGGCTTTGCCATGATGGCGAATCCAATGATACTACAAAGAGTAGTCCAGCTTGGTTCTCCATCGACGTTAGCTCCATCCAATTCTGGTCAGTTGTGATGCCTTGGTTTTCCCAGTGATAATCCATGGTAGGGTTCTGTTGCTTCTGTTCCTCCCCTGTATGTTCCTTCCTCATTTTGGCCAGTGTCGACTTGGGTGTGGGTTCTGTCCTGTGACAAAAATAGGCTTCATTACCAGAGATCCCTTGGTTTTCAGGTGTCGCATTCAGCATTTGTCCTAAGTACCATTGGCACTTTCTCCTAGTCGTCTTCTCTCCGACCTCCGGCACCCAACGAGGCCCCGTCTTCAGCTGCCGAGTCCTCTCTTGGGCGGCTCCATCCGTCTTCCTCGTTCCCTGAGGCCCAGCTCCCTCTCTTTAACCATCTTGCTTGGGTGATGAAAGTGGGTCAATTATCGTAACTATCTTTGCTTCTTGCTCCTCTTCTTCATCTTCTGTCTGGCACCCACCGCGGTAAGGTCCAACCTCCGGGACCCACCGCAGGCCCGTCTTTAGCTGCCGAATCCTCGCTTGGACGACACAACTTGCTCTCTTCAACGTCCTTGCCTGTGTTTCCCACCAACAAGCAGCGTCAGTTATGAAGCTCATGATCTCCTGTTTGGTCCTGGATGGGTCATTTCCTCCTCGTCATCACTGGTATCATCTTTTCTTCAGTGTTAAATTAATGATGGCTCCATCTTCAGTCATAGATGCATCATTCCTGTAGTTTCTGCCTTGCTAGCACAGTCCTCCCAGAGCTGGTCAGGCTATTTGATATTTTTCTTACAGCTTTGCCCTTCTGGTGAATCCAATAACACTGCAAAGAGGAGTCCAGCTTTGTTCTCAACTGACGTTAGCTTCAGCTCCTTCTGGTGAGTTGCGATGCCTTGGTTTTCCCAGAGATAATCTGTAGTTTTGATGCTCCTGGTCCTCCCATGTATGTTCCTTCCTCATTTTGTCCAATTGATTTGTGTGTGTGTTCTATCCTGTGACAAGGATAGGCTTCATTACCAGAGATCCCTTGGATTTCAGGAGTTGCTTTCTGTATTTATCATAACTACCATTGGCAGTTGCTCCTCTTTGTCTTCTCTTTGACCTCTGGAACCCACTGAGGGCTTGTCTTCAGCTGCAGAGTCCTCTCTGGGATGGCTCCATCCGTCTTCCTCCCTCGGTGGGCCCAGCACATTCTCTTTAACCATCTTGCTTGGGTGACGAAAGCGGGTCATTTGTCGTAACCACCTTTGCTTCTTGCTTTTCTTCATCTTCAGTCCGGCACCCGCCACGGTAACATCCAACCTCCGGCACCCACCGAGGGCCCGTCTTTAGCTGCCGAATCCTCTCTTGGACGACACAATTGGCTCTCTTCAACGTCCTTGCCTGTGTTTCCCACCAACAAGCTGCGTCACTTATGAAGCTCATGATCTCCTGTTTGGTCCTGGATGGGGTTTTCCTCCTAGTCATCACTACTATTTTCTTTTGTTCAGTGTTAAATTGGTGATGGCTCCGTCTTCAGTCAAAGATGCATCATTCCTGGATATTCTGCCTTGCTGGAAGAGTCCTCCCTGAGCTCGTCAGGCTATTTGACATCTTGCTTCTGGCTTTGCTCTTCTGGTGAATCCAATGACACTGCAAAGAGTAGTCCAGCTTGGTTCTCAATCGTCGTTAGCTCCAGCTACTTCTGGTCAGTTGGGATGCCTCGGTTTACACAGTGACAATCCGTTGGCAGGTGCTGATGCTTCTGTTCCTCCCATGTGTGTTCCTTCCTCATTTTGTCCAGTGCTGATTTGGGTGTGAGTTCTGTCCTGTGACAAGGATAGGCTTCATTACCAGAGATCCCTTGGCTTTCTGGTATCTTGTTCTGCATTTGTCATAACTACCATTGGCAGATGCTCCTCTTCCTCTTCTCTCCATCCTCCGGCACCCACAGAGGTCCCGTCTTCAGCGGCTAAATCCTCTCTTGGACGACACACCTTGCTCTCTTTAACTTCCTCGTCCAAAGACACTGCAAAGATGAGACCATCTTGGTTCTCAATCATCATTAGCTCCAGCTACTTCTGGACAGTTGTGATGCCTTGGTTTTCCAAGAGACAATCCGTGGTAGGGTTCTGATGCTCCTGTTCCTCAATCTATGTTCCTTCTTTCTTTTGCCAAGTGTTGATTTGGGTGCGGGTTCTGTCCTGTGACAAAAGGTACCCTTCTTTACCATAGATATCCTTGTCTTTCAGGTGCTGCATTCTTTATTTGTCGTAACTACTATTGGCACTTGCTCCTCTTCGTCTTCTCTCCGACCACCGGCATCCACCGAGGGGCGTCTTCATCCAATCTCTGGAACCCACCATGGGCCCGTCTTCAGCGGCCGAGCCCTCTCTTGAACGGCTCTATCGATCTTCCTCACTCCCTGAGGGCCCAGCTCATTCTCTTTAACCCTCTTGTTTGGGTGACGAATGAGGGTCATTTGTTGTAACTATCTTTGCTTCTTGATCCTCTTCTTCATCTTCTCTCCGGCACCCACCGCGGGGCCGTCTTCAGCGGTCGAATCTACTTTGATGGCACACCTTGCTCTCGTTAACATCCTCGCGTGTGTTTCCCAACCAACAAACTGCATCAGTTGTGATGCTCATGATCTCCTGCTTGGTACTGGCAGGGTCTTTTCCTTCTCGTCATCACTGGTGGATTTCTGTTGTTCAGTGTTAAATTGGTGATGGCTCCATCTTCAGTCAAAGATGCATTTTCCTGGAGATTCTGCCTTGCTAGTAGTGTACTCCCAGAGCTACTTGACATCTTGCCTCTGGCTTATCCTGTTAAGTCCTGGCTGTGTCCAGCTTGGTTCTCAAACATCGTTAGCTCCAGCTACTTCTGGTCAGTTGTGATGTTTTGGTTTACCCAGCCAGTGACAATCCGTAATAGGGTTCTGATGCTCCTGTTCCTCCCATGTATGTTCTTTCCTCATTTTGTCCAGTGTTGATTTGGGTGTGGGTTCTGTTCTGTGACAAGGATAGGCTTCATTACCAGAGATCCCTTGGCTTTCAGGTGTCCTGTTCTGCATTTGTCGGAACTTTTATTGGCAGATGCTCCTCTTCATCTTCTCTCCGTCCTCCGGCACCCACCGAGGGCCCGTCTTCGTCCAACCTCCAGAACCCACGGCAGGCCCGTCTTCAGCTTCTGAATCCTCTCTTGAATGGCACACCTTGCTCTCTTTAACCTCCTCGCTTGTGTTTCCCAACATCAAGCAGCTTCAATTATGATGCTCATGTTCTCCTGTTGAGTCCTGGCTGTGTCTTTTCCTCTTCATCATCACTGGTGGTTTCTTTTCTTCCATGGTGATGGCTCCATCTTCAAGCAAGTAGATGCATCATTCCTGGAGATTCTGTCTTGCTTGCAGAGTCCTTTCTGAGTTGGTCAGGCTACTTGACAGCTTTCTTCTGGCTTTGCCCTGATGGTGAATCCAATGACACTGCAAAGAAGAGTCCAGCTTGGTTCCCCATCGACATTAGCTCCAGCTACTTCTGGTCAGTTATGATGCCTTGATTTTCCAAGAGACTATCTGTGGTAGGGTTTTGATGCTGCTGTTCCTCCCATGTATGTTTTCTGCTCGGTTATTTCCGCTTCCTTTTGTCTAGTTTTGACTTGGATAGGGTGTTTATCCTCTGACAATGATAGGCTTCATTACCAGAGATCCCTTAGCTTTCAGGTGTCACTTTCAGCATTTGTTGTACCTACCATTGCCACATGCTCCTCTTCCTTATCTTCTCTCCGACATCCACCGTGGGCACGTACTCAGCCACCAGATCCTCTATTGGACAACAATGTCAGCCTTTCTCTAAAGTTAAAAGATTTCCAGAAATCTTTAACAGACATTTTACAATCACCAGTAGCCTTTATTACAGTATCAAATGTTTTGTTGAGATAACATTTAAACATGCAAATCACAATATATCCAATATATGTCAATATAACAACTAATTTCTATATTTGTTATTGCTTAGCATTTGCTTTTTGACTGTTGAATTGGTGAGGGCTCCAATCATTGGTAAAAAGATGCATTATTTCTGGAAATTCTGCCTTGGAGCAGAGTCCTCGCAGAGCTGGTCAGGCTATTTGCCATTTTACTTCTGGCTTTGCCCTGATGGCGAATCCAATGACACTACAAAGAGGAGGCCAGCTTGGTTCTCCATCAACGTTAGCTCCAGCTAATTCTGGTCAGTTGTGATGCCTTGGTTTTCCCAGTGACAAGCCATGGTAGGGTTCTGATGTTTCTGTTTCTCCCCTGTATGTTCCTTCCTCATTTTGGCCAGTGTCGACTTGGGTGTGGGTTCTGTCCTGTGACAAAGATAGGCTTCATCACCAGAGATCCATTGGCTTTCAGGTGTCGCATTCTGCATTTGGCCTAAGTACCATTGGCACTTTCTCCTAGTCAACTTCTCTCCGACCTCCGGCACCCACCGAGGCCCCGTCTTCAGCTGCCGAGTCCTCTCTTGGGCGGCTCCATCCGTCTTCCTCGCTCCGATGCACCAGCTCACTCTCTTTAACCATCTTGCTTGTGTGATGAAAGTGGATCAATTGTCGTAACTATCATTGCTTCTTGCACCTCTTCTTCATCTTGTCCGGCACCCACCGCGGTAAGGTCCCACCTCCGGCACCCACCGCAGGCCCGTCTTTAGCTGCCGAAACCTCTCTTGGAAGACACAACTTGCTCTCTTCAACGTCCTTGCCTGTGTTTCCCACCAACAAGCAGCGTCATTTATGAAGCACATGATCTCCTGTTTGGTCCTGGATGGGGTTTTCCTCCTAGTCATCACTACTATTTTCTTTCGTTCAGTGTTAAATTGGTGATGGCTCCATCTTCAGTCAAAGATGCATCATTCCTGGAGATTCTGCCTTGTTAGCAGAGTCCTCCCAGAGCTGGTCAGGCTATTTGATATTTTTCTTCTGACTTTGCCCTTCTGGTGAATCCAATGACACTGCAAAGAGGAGTCCAGCTTGGTTGTCAATCGTCGTTAGCTCCAGCTACTTCTGGTCAGTTGTGATGCCTTGGTTTACACAGTGACAATTCGTTGGCGGGTGTTGATGCTTCTGTTCGTCCCATGTGTGTTCCTTCCTCATTTTGTCTAGTGTTGATTTGGGTGTGAGTTCTGTCCTGTGACAAGGATAGGCTTCATTACCAGAGATCCCTTGACTTTCTGGTATCTTGTTCTGCATTTGTTGTAACTACCATTGGCAGATGCTCCTCTTCCTCTTCTCTCCATCCTCCGGCACCCACAGAGGGCCCGTCTTCAACGGCTAAATCCTCTCTTGGACGACACACCTTGCTCTCTTTAACTTCCTCGCTTGTGTTTCCCAACAACAAGCAGCTTCAGTTATGATGCTCATGCTCTCCTGTTAAGTCCTGGCTGGCTCTTTTCCTCCTCCTCATCAGCACTGGTGCTTTCTTTTCTTCAGTGTTGAATTGGTGATGGTTCCATCCCCAGTCAATATGATGCATCATTCCTCGAGATTCCTGGAGTCCTTCCAGAGTTGGTCTGGCTATTTGACAACTTTCTTCTGGCTTTACCCTGATGGTGATTCCAAAGACACTGCAAAGAGGAGACCATCTTGGTTCTCAATCATCATTAGCTCCAGCTACTTCTGGTCAGTTGTGATGCCTTGGTTTTCCAAGAGACAATCCGTGGTAGGGTTCTGATGCTCCTGTTCCTCAATCTATGTTCCTTCTTTCTTTTGCCAAGTGTTGATTTGGGTGCAGGTTCTGTCCTGTGACAAAAGGTACCCTTCTTTACCATAGATATCCTTGTCTTTCAGGTGCCGCGTTCTTTATTTGTCGTAACTACTATTGGCACTCGCTCCGCTTTGTCGTCTCTCCGACCACCGACACCCACCAAGGGCCCGTCTTCATCCAACTTCTGCAACCCACTATGTGCCCGTCTTCAGCTGCCGAGTACTCTCTTGGACGGCTCTATCCATCTTCCTCACTCCCTGAGGGCCCAGCTCATTCTCTTTAACCCTCTTGCTTGGGTGACGAATGAGGGTCATTTGTTGTAACTATCTTTGCTTCTTGATCCCCTTCTTCATCTTCTCTCCGGCACCCACCGCGGGGCAGTCTTCAGCTGTCGAATCTACTTTGATGGCACACCTTGCTCTCGTTAACATCCTCGCTTGTGTTTCCCAACCAACAAACTGCATCAGTTGTGATGCTCATGATCTCCTGCTTGGTACTGGCAGGGTCTTTTCCTCCTCCTCATCACTGGTGGCTTTCTGTTGTTCTGTGTTGAATTGGTGATGGCTCCATCTTCAAGCAAGTAGATGCGTCATGCCTGGAGATTCTGCCTTGCATGCAGAGCCCTTTCTGAGTTGGTCAGGCTACTTGACATCGTTCTTCTGGCTATGCCCTTCTGGTGAGTCTAATGACACTGCAAAGAGGAGTCCAGCTTGGTTCCCAACCATCGTTAGTTCCAGCTACTTCTGGTCAGTTGTGATGTTTTGGTTTACCCAGCCAGTGACAATCCGTAATAGGGTTCTGATGCTCCTGCTCCTCCCATGTATGTTCTTTCCACATTTTGTCCAGTGTTGATTTGGGTGTGGGTTCTGTTCTGTGACAAGGATAGGCTTCATTACCAGAGATCCCTTGGCTTTCAGGTGTCCTGTTCTGCATTTGTCGGAACTATCATTGGCAGATGTTCCTCTTCGTCTTCCAGCACCCACCGAGGGCCAGTCTTCGTCCAACCTCCAGAACCCACGGCAGGCCCGTCTTCAGCTTCTGAATGCTCTCTTGAATGGCACACCTTGCTCTCTTTAACCTCCTCGCTTGTGTTTCCCAACATCAAGCAGCTTCAATTATGATGCTCATGTTCTCCTGTTGAATCCTGGCTGTATCTTTTCCTCTTCGTCATCACTGGTGGTTTCTTTACTTCCATGTTGAATTGGTGATGGCTCCATCTTCAAGCAAGTAGATGCATCATTCCTGGAGATTCTGTCTTGCTTGCAGAGTCCTTTCTGAGTTGGTCAGGCTACTTGACAGCTTTCTTCATGCTTTGCCCTGATGGTGAATCCAATGACACTGCAAAGAAGAGTCCAGCTTGGTTCCCCTTCGATATTAGCTCCAGCTACTTCTGGTCAGTTATGATGCCTTGGTTTTCCAAGATACTATCTGTGGTAGGGTTCTGATGTTGCTGTTCCTCCCATGTATGTTTTCTGCTCGGTTATTTCCGCTTCCTTTTGTCTAGTTTTGACTTGGATAGGGTGTTTGTCCTCTGACAATGAAAGGCTTCATTACCAGAGATGCCTTAGCTTTCAGGTATCACTTACAGCATTTGTTGTACCTACCATTGCCACATGCTCCTCTTCCTTATCTTCTCTCCGACACCCACCGTGTGCACGTCCTCAGCCGCCAAGTCCTCTATTGGACAACAATGTCAGCCTTTCTCTAATGTTAAAAGATTTCCAGAAATCTTTAACAGACATTTTACAATCACCAGTAGCCTTTATTACAGCATCAAATGTTTTGTTGAGATAACATTAAATCACAATATATGTCAACATAACAACTAATTTCTATATTTGTTATTGCTTAGCATTTGCTTTTTGACTGTTGAATTGGTGAGGGCTCCAATCATTGGTAAAAAGATGCATTATTCCTGGAGATTCTGCCTTGGAGCAGAGTCCTCGCAGAGCTGGTCAGGCTATTTGCCATTTTACTTCTGGCTTTACCCTGATGGCGAATCCAATGACACTACAAAGAGGAGGCCAGCTTGGTTCTCCATCGACGTTAGCTCCAGCTAATTCTGGTCAGGTGTGATGCCTTGGTTTTCCCAGGGACAATCCAGGGTAGGGTTCTGATGCTTCAAATGTTCCTTCCTCATTTTGGCCAGTGTCGACTTGGGTGTGTGTTCTGTCCTGTGACAAAGATAGGCTTCATTACCAGGGATCCCTTGGCTTTCAGGTGTCGCATTCTGCATTTGGCCCAAGTACCATTGGCACTTTCTCCTAGTCGTCTTCTCTCCGACCTCCGGCACCCACCGAGGTCCCGTCTTCAGCTGCCGAGTCCTCTCTTGGGCGGCTCCATCCGTCTTCCTCGTTCCCTGAGGCACCAGCTCACTCTCTTTAACCATCTTGCTTGGGTGATGAAAGTGGGTCAATTGTCATAACTATCTTTGCTTCTTACTCCTCTTCTACATCTTCTGTCCGGCACCCGCCACGGTAACATCCAACCTCCGGCACCCACCGAGGGCCCGTCTTCAGCTGCCGAATCCTCTCTTGGACGACACAACTTGCTCTCTTCAACGTCCTTGCCTGTGTTTCCCACCAACAAGCAGCGTCATTTATGAAGCACATGATCTCCTGTTTGGTCCTGGATGGGGTTTTCCTCCTCGTCATCACTACTATTTTCTTTCGTTCAGTGTTAAATTGGTGATGGCTCCATCTTCAGTCAAAGATGCATCATTCCTGGAGATTCTGCCTTGCTAGCAGAGTCCTCCCAGTGCTGGTCAGGCTATTTGACATCTTGCTTCTGGTTTGCCCTCCTGGTGAATCCAATGACACTGCAAAGAGGACTCCAGCTTGGTTCTCAATCGTCGTTAGCTCCAGCTACTTCTGGTCAGTTGTGATGCCTTGGTTTACACAGTGACAATCTGTTGGCGGGTGTTGATGCTTCTGTTCCTCCCATGTGTGTTCCTTCCTCATTTTGTCCAGTGTTGATTTTGGTGTGAGTTCTGTCCTGTGACAAGGATAGGCTTCATTACCAGAGATTCCTTGGCTTTCTGGTATCTTGTTCTGCATTTGTTGTAACTACCATTGGCAGATGCTCCTCTTCCTCTTCTCTCCATCCTCCGGCACCCAGAGGGCCCGTCTTCAACGGCTAAATCCTCTCTTGGACGACACACCTTGCTCTCTTTAACTTCCTTGTTTGGGTTTCCCAACAACAAGCAGCTTCAGTTATGATGCTCATGCTCTCCTGTTAAGTCCTGGCTGGCTCTTTTCCTCCTCCTCGTCAGCACTGGTGCTTTCTTTTCTTCAGTGTTGAATTGGTGATGGTTCCATCGTCAGTCAATATGATGCATCACTCCTCGAGATTCCTGGAGTCCTTCCAGAGTTGGTCTGGCTATTTGACAACTTTCTTCTGGCTTTGCCCTGATGGTGAGTCCAAAGACACTGCAAAGAGGAGACCATCTTGGTTCTCAATCATCATTAGCTCCAGCTACTTCTGGTCAGTTGTGATGCTTGGGTTTTCCAAGAGACAATCCGTGGTAGGGCTCTGATGCTCCTGTTCATCAATCTATGTTCCTTCTTTCTTTTGCCAAGTGTTGATTTGGGTGCGGGATCTGTCCTGTGACAAAAGGTACCCTTCTTTACCATAGATATCCTTGTCTTTCAGGTGCCGCATTCTTTATTTGTCGTAACTACAATTGGCACTCGCTCCTCTTCGTCGTCTCTCCGACCACCGGCACCCACCGAGGGCCCGTCTTCATCCAACCTCTGGAACCCACCATGGGCCCGTCTTCAGCTGCCGAGTCCTCTCTTGGACGGCTCTATCCATCTTCCTCACTCCCTGAGGGCCCAGCTCATTCTCTTTAACCCTCTTGCTTGGGTGACGAATGAGGGTCATTTGTTGTAACTATCTTTGCTTCTGGATCCTCTTCTTCATCTTCTCTCCGGCACCCACCGCGGGGCCGTCTTCAGCTGTTGAATCTACTTTGATGGCACACCTTGCTCTCGTTAACATCCTCACGTGTGTTTCTCAACCAACAAAGGGCATCAGTTGTGATGCTCATGATCTCCTGCTTGGTACTGGCTGGGTCTTTTCCTCCTCGTCATAACTGGTGGCTTTCTGTTGTTCAGTGTTGAATTGGTGATGGATCCATCTTCAGTCAAAGATGCATTTTCCGGGAGATTCTGCCTTGCTAGTAGTGTACTCCCAGAGCTATTTGACATCTTGCCTCTGGCTTATCCTGTTAAGTCCTGGCTGTGTCTTTTCTTCTTCCACCGAGGGCCCGTCTTCGTCCAATCTCCAGAACCCACGGCAGGCCCGTCTTCAACTTCTGAATCCTCTCTTCAATGGCACACCTTGTGTCTGTTGTGTCCTGGCTGTGTCTTTTCCTCTTCGTCATCACTGGGGGTTTCTTTTCTTCCATGTTGAATTGGTGATGGCTCCATCTACTTGCTTGAAGATGCATCATTCCTGGAGATTCTGTCTTGCTTGCAGAGTCCTTTCTGAGTTGGTCAGGCTACTTGTCAGCTTTCTTCATGCTTTGCCCTGATGGTGAATCCAATGACACTGCAAAGAAGAGTCCAGCTTGGTTCCCCATCGACATTAGCTCCAGCTACTTCTGGTCAGTTATGATGCCTTGGTTTTCCAAGAGACTATCTGTGGTAGGGTTCTGATGCTGCTGTTCCTCCCATGTATGTTTTCTGCTCGGTTATTTCCGCTTCCTTTTGTCTAGTTTTGACTTGGATAGGGCGTTTGTCCTCTGACAATGGTAGGCTTCATTACCAGAGATCCCTTAGCTTTCAGGTGTCACTTTCAGCATTTGTTGTACCTACCATTGCCACATGCTCCTCTTCCTTATCTTCTCTCCGACACCCACCGTGGGCACGTCCTCAGCCGCCAAGTCCTCTATTGGACAACAATGTCAGCCTTTCTCTAATGTTAAAAGATTTCTGGAAATCTTTAACAGACATTTTACAATCGCCTTTATTACCCCATCAAATGTTTTGTTGAGATAACATTAAATCACAATATATGTCAACATAACAACTAATTTCTATATTTGTTATTGCTTAGCATTTGCTTTTTGACTGTTGAATTGGTGAGGGCTCCAATCATTGGTAAAAAGATGCATTATTCCTGGAGATTTTGCCTTGGAGCAGAGTCCTCGCAGAGCTGGTCAGGCTATTTGCCATTTTACTTCTGGCTTTGCCATGATGGCGAATCCAATGATACTACAAAGAGGAGTCCAGCTTGGTTCTCCATCGACGTTAGCTCCATCCAATTCTGGTCAGTTGTGATGCCTTGGTTTTCCCAGTGACAATCCATGGTAGGGTTCTGATGCTTCTGTTCCTCCCCTGTATGTTCCTTCCTCATTTTGGCCAGTGTCGACTTGGGTGTGTGTTCTGTCCTGTGACAAACATAGACTTCATCACCAGAGATCCTTGGCTTTCAGGTGTCGCATTCTGCATTTGCCCTAAGTACCATTGGCACTTTCTCCTAGTCATCTTCTCTCCGACCTCCGGCACCCACCGAGGGCCCGTCTTCAGCTGCCGAGTCCTCTCTTGGGCGGCTCCATCCGTCTTCCTCGCTCCCTGAGGCACCAGCTCACTCTATTTAACCATCTTGCTTGGGTGATGAAAGTGGGTCAATTGTCGTAACTATCTTTGCTTCTTACTCCTCTTCTTCATCTTCTGTCCGGCACCCACCGCAGGCCCGTCTTTAGCTGCCGAATCCTCTCTTGGACGACACAACTTACTCTCTTCAACGTCCTTGCCTTTGTTTCCCACCAACAAGCAGCGTCAGTTATGAAGCTCATGATCTCCCGTTTGGTCCTGGATGGGTCATTTCCTCCTCGTCATCACTGGTATTTTCTTTTCTTCAGTGTTAAATTGGTGATGGCTCCATCTTCAGTCAAAGAAGCATCATTCCTGGAGATTCTGCCTTGTTAGCAGAATCCTCCCAGAGCTGGTCAGGCTATTTGACATCTTGCTTCTGGCTTTGCCCTTCTGGTGAATCCAATAACACTGCAAAGAGGAGTCCAGCTTGGTTCTCAACCGACATTAGCTCCAGCTCCTTTTGGTGAGTTGCAATGCCTTGGTTTTCCCAGAGACAATCTGTAGTAGGATTTTGATGCTCCTGGTCTTCCCATGTATGTTCCTTCCTCATTTTGACCATTTGATTTGTGTGTGTGTTCTGTCCTGTGACAAAGATAGGTTTCATTACCAGAGATCCCTTGGATTTCAGGTGCTGCTTTCTGTATTTGTCATAACTACCATTGGCAGTTGCTCCTCTTCATCTTCTCTTTGGCCTCTGGAACCCACTGAGGGCTTGTCTTCAGCTGCAGAGTCCTCTCTGGGATGGCTCCATCCATCTTCCTCGCTTCGAGGAACCAGCATATTCTCTTTAACCATCTTGCTTGGGTGATGAAAGTGGGTAATTTGTCGTAACTATCTTTGTTTCTTGCGTTTCTTCATCTTCAGTACGGCACCCGCCACGGTAACATCCAACCTCCGGCACCCACCGAGGGCCCGTCTTCAGCTGCCGAATCCTCTCTTGGACGACACAATTTGCTCTCTTCAACGTCCTTGCCCGAGTTTCACACCAACAAGCAGCGTCATTTATGAAGCTCATGATCTCATTTGGTCGGGGATGGGGTTTTCCTCCTAGTCATCACTACTATTTTCTTTCGTTCAGTGTTAAATTGGTGATGGCTCCATCTTCAGTCAAAGATTCATCATTCCTGGAGATTCTGCCTTGTTAGCAGAGTCCTCCCAGAGCTGGTCAGGCTATTTGACATCTTGCTTCTGACTTTGCCCTTCTGGTGAATCCAATGACACTGCAAAGAGGAGTCCAGCTTGGTTCTCAATCGTCGTAAGCTCCAGCTACTTCTGGTCAGCTGTGATGCCTTGGTTTACACAGTGACAATTCGTTGGTAGGTGTTGATGCTTCTGTTCCTCCCTTGTGTGTTCCTTCCTCATTTTGTCCAGTGTTGATTTGGGTGTGGGTTCTGTTCTGTGACAAGGATAGACCAGAGATCCATTGGCTTTCAGGTGTCCTGTTCTGTATTTGTCGGAACTATCATTGGCAGATGCTCCTCTTCGACTTCTCTCCGTCCTCCGGCACACACCGAGGGCCCGTCTTCGTCCATCCTCCAGAACCCACGGTAGGCCCGTCTTCAGCTTCTGAATCCTCTCTTGAATGGCACACCTTGTGTGCTGTTGTGTCCTGGCTGTCTTTTCCTCTTCGTCATCACTGGTGGTTTCTTTTCTTCCATGTTGAATTGGTGATGGCTCCATCTTCAAGCAAATAGATGCATCGTTCCTGGAGATTCTGTCTTGCTTGCAGAGTCCTTTCTGAGTTGGTCAGGCTACTTGACAGCTTTCTTCATGCTTTGCCCTGATGGTGAATCCAATGACACTGCAAAGAAGAGTCCAGCTTGGTTCCCCTTCGATATTAGCTCCAGCTACTTCTGGTCAGTTATGATGCCTTGGTTTTCCAAGATACTATCTGTGGTAGGGTTCTGATGCTGCTGTTCCTCCCATGTATGTTTTCTGCTCGGTTATTTCCGCTTCCTTTTGTCTAGTTTTGACTTGGATAGGGTGTTTGTCCTCTGACAATGATAGGCTTCATTACCAGATATCCCTTAGCTTTCAGGTGTCACTTTCAGCATTTGTTGTACCTACCATTGCCACATGCTCCTCTTCCTTATCTTCTCTCCGACACCCACCGTGGGCACGTCCTCAGCCGCCAAGTCCTCTATTGGACAACAATGTCAGCCTTTCTCTAATGTTAAAAGATTTCCAGAAATCTTTAACAGACATTTTACAATCACCAGTAGCCTTTATTACAGCATCAAATGTTTTGTTGAGATAACATTTAAACATGCAAATCACAATATATCCAATATATGTCAATATAACAACTAATTTCTATATTTGTTATTGCTTAGCATTTGCTTTTTGACTGTTGAATTGGTGAGGGCTCCAATCATTGGTAAAAAGATGCATTATTCCTGGAGATTTTGCCTTGGAGCAGAGTCCTCGCAGAGCTGGTCAGGCTATTTGCCATTTTACTTCTGGCTTTGCCATGATGGCGAATCCAATGATACTACAAAGAGGAGTCCAGCTTGGTTCTCCATCGACGTTAGCTCCATCCAATTCTGGTCAGTTGTGATGCCTTGGTTTTCCCAGTGATAATCCATGGTAGGGTTCTGATGCTTCTGTTCCTCCCCTGTATGTTCCTTCCTCATTTTGGCCAGTGTCGACTTGGGTGTGGGTTCTGTCCTGTGACAAAAATAGGCTTCATTACCAGAGATCCCTTGGTTTTCAGGTGTCGCATTCAGCATTTGTCCTAAGTACCATTGGCACTTTCTCCTAGTCGTCTTCTCTCCGACCTCCGGCACCCAACGAGGCCCCGTCTTCAGCTGCCGAGTCCTCTCTTGGGCGGCTCCATCCGTCTTCCTCGTTCCCTGAGGCCCAGCTCCCTCTCTTTAACCATCTTGCTTGGGTGATGAAAGTGGGTCAATTATCGTAACTATCTTTGCTTCTTGCTCCTCTTCTTCATCTTCTGTCTGGCACCCACCGCGGTAAGGTCCAACCTCCGGCACCCACCGCAGGCCCGTCTTTAACTGCCGAATCCTCTCTTGGACGACACAACTTGCTCTCTTCAACGTCCTTGCCTGTGTTTCCCACCAACAAGCAGCGTCAGTTATGAAGCTCATGATCTCCTGTTTGGTCCTGGATGGGTCATTTCCTCCTCGTCATCACTGGTATCATCTTTTCTTCAGTGTTAAATTAATGATGGCTCCATCTTCAGTCATAGATGCATCATTCCTGTAGTTTCTGCCTTGCTAGCAGAGTCCTCCCAGAGCTGGTCAGGCTATTTGATATTTTTCTTACGGCTTTGCCCTTCTGGTGAATCCAATAACACTGCAAAGAGGAGTCCAGCTTTGTTCTCAACTGACGTTAGCTTCAGCTCCTTCTGGTGAGTTGCGATGCCTTGGTTTTCCCAGAGATAATCTGTAGTTTTGATGCTCCTGGTCCTCCCATGTATGTTCCTTCCTCATTTTGTCCAATTGATTTGTGTGTGTGTTCTGTCCTGTGACAAGGATAGGCTTCATTACCAGAGATCCCTTGGATTTCAGGTGTTGCTTTCTGTATTTATCATAACTACCATTGGCAGTTGCTCCTCTTTGTCTTCTCTTTGACCTCTGGAACCCACTGAGGGTTTGTCTTCAGCTGCAGAGTCCTCTCTGGGATGGCTCCATCCGTCTTCCTCCCTCGGTGGGCCCAGCACATTCTCTTTAACCATCTTGCTTGGGTGACGAAAGCGGGTCATTTGTCGTAACCACCTTTGCTTCTTGCTTTCTTCATCTTCAGTCCGGCACCCGCCACGGTAACATCCAACCTCCGGCACCCACCGAGGGCCCGTCTTTAGCTGCCGAATCCTCTCTTGGACGACACAATTGGCTCTCTTCAACGTCCTTGCGTGTGTTTCCCACCAACAAGCTGCGTCATTTATGAAGCTCATGATCTCCTGTTTGGTCCTGGATGGGGTTTTCCTCCTAGTCATCACTACTATTTTCTTTTGTTCAGTGTCAAATTGGTGATGGCTCCGTCTTCAGTCAAAGATGCATCATTCCTGGATATTCTGCCTTGCTGGAAGAGTCCTCCCTGAGCTCGTCAGGCTATTTGACATCTTGCTTCTGGCTTTGCTCTTCTGGTGAATCCAATGACACTGCAAAGAGGAGTCCAGCTTGGTTCTCAATCTTCGTTAGCTCCAGCTACTTCTGGTCAGTTGGGATGCCTTGGTTTACACAGTGACAATCCGTTGGCAGGTGCTGATGCTTCTGTTCCTCCCATGTGTGTTCCTTCCTCATTTTGTCCAGTGCTGATTTGGGTGTAAGTTCTGTCCTGTGACAAGGATAGGCTTCATTACCAGAGATCCCTTGGCTTTCTGGTATCTTGTTCTGCATTTGTCATAACTACCATTGGCAGATGCTCCTCTTCCTCTTCTCTCCATCCTCCGGCACCCACAGAGGTCCCGTCTTCAGCGGCTAAATCCTCTCTTGGACGACACACCTTGCTCTCTTTAACTTCCTCGTCCAAAGACACTGCAAAGAGGAGACCATCTTGGTTCTCAATCATCATTAGCTCCAGCTACTTCTGGACAGTTGTGATGCCTTGGTTTTCCAAGAGACAGTCCGTGGTAGGGTTCTGATGCTCCTGTTCCTCAATCTATGTTCCTTCTTTCTTTTGCCAAGTGTTGATTTGGGTGCGGGTTCTGTCCTGTGACAAAAGGTACCCTTCTTTACCATAGATATCCTTGTCTTTCAGGTGCCGCGTTCTTTATTTGTCGTAACTACTATTGGCACTTGCTCCTCTTCGTCTTCTCTCCGACCACCGGCACCCACCGAGGGCCCGTCTTCATCCAATCTCTGGAATCCACCATGGGCCCGTCTTCAGCTGCCGAGTGCTCTCTTGGACGGCTCTATCCATCGTCCACACTCCCTGAGGGCCCAGCTCATTCTCTTCAACCCTCTTGTTTGGGTGACGAATGAGGGTCATTTGTTGTAACTATCTTTGCTTCTTGATCCTCTTCTTCATCTTCTCTCCGGCACCCACCGCGGGGCCGGCTTCAGCTGTCGAATCTACTTTGATGGCACACCTTGCTCTCGTTAACATCCTCGCGTGTGTTTCCCAACCAACAAACTGCATCAGTTGTGATGCTCATGATCTCCTGCTTGGTACTGGCAGGGTCTTTTCCTTCTCGTCATCACTGGTGGATTTCTGTTGTTCTGTGTTGAATTGGTGATGGCTCCATCTTCAGTCAAAGATGCATTTTCCTGGAGATTCTGCCTTGCTAGTAGTGTACTCCCAGAGCTACTTGACATCTTGCCTCTGGCTTATCCTGTTAAGTCCTGGCTGTGTCCAGCTTGGTTCTCAACCATCGTTAGCTCCAGCTACTTCTGGTCAGTTGTGATGCTTTGGTTTACCCAGTGACAATCCGTAATAGGGTTCTGATGCTCCTGTTCCTCCCATGTATGTTCTTTCCTCATTTTGTCCAGTGTTGATTTGGGTGTGGGTTCTGTTCTGTGACAAGGATAGGCTTCATTCCCAGAGATCCCTTGGCTTTCAGGTGTCCTGTTCTGCATTTGTCGGAACTATCATTGGCAGATGCTCCTCTTCGTCTTCTCTCCGTCCTCCGGCACCCACCGAGGGCCCGTCTTCGTCCAACCTCCAGAACCCACGGTAGGCCCGTCTTCAGCTTCTGAATCCTCTCTTGAATGGCACACCTTGCTCTCTTTAACCTCCTCGCTTGTGTTTCCCAACATCAAGCAGCTTCAATTATGATGCTCATGTTCTCCTGTTGAGTCCTGGCTGTGTCTTTTCCTCTTCGTCATCACTGGTGGTTTCTTTTCTTCCATGGTGATGGCTCCATCTTCAAGCAAGTAGATGCATCATTCCAGGAGATTCTGTCTTGCTTGCAGAGTCCTTTCTGAGTTGGTCAGGCTACTTGACATCGTTCTTCTGGCTATGCCCTTCTGGTGAATCTAATGACACTGCAAAGAGGAGTCCAGCTTGGTTCCCAACCATCGTTAGCTCCAGCTACTTCTGGTCAGTTGTGATGTTTTGGTTTACCCAGCCAGTGACAATCCATAATAGGGTTCTGATGCTCCTGTTCCTCCCATGTATATTCTTTCCTCATTTTGTCCAGTGTTGATTTGGGTGTGGGTTCTGTTCTGTGACAAGGATAGGCTTCATTACCAGAGATCCCTTGGCTTTCAGGTGTCCTGTTCTGCATTTGTCGGAACTATCGTCTTCCAGCACCCACCGAGGGCCAGTCTTCGTCCAACCTCCAGAACCCACGGCAGGCCCGTCTTCAGCTTCTGAATCCTCTCTTGAATGGCACACCTTGCTCTCTTTAACCTCCTCGCTTGTGTTTCCCAACATCAAGCAGCTTCAATTATGATGCTCATGTTCTCCTGTTGAATCCTGGCTGTATCTTTTCCTCTTCGTCATCACTGGTGGTTTCTTTACTTCCATGTTGAATTGGTGATGGCTCCATCTTCAAGCAAGTAGATGCATCGTTCCTGGAGATTCTGTCTTGCTTGCAGAGTCCTTTCTGAGTTGGTCAGGCTACTTGACAGCTTTCTTCATGCTTTGCCCTGATGGTGAATCCAATGACACTGCAAAGAAGAGTCCAGCTTGGTTCCCCTTCGATATTAGCTCCAGCTACTTCTGGCAGTTATGATGCCTTGGTTTTCCAAGATACTATCAGTGGTAGGGTTCTGATGCTGCTGTTCCTCCCATGTATGTTTTCTGCTCGGTTATTTCCGCTTCCTTTTGTCTAGTTTTGACTTGGATAGGGTGTTTATCCTCTGACAATGATAGGCTTCATTACCAGAGATCCCTTGGCTTTCAGGTGTCACTTTCAGCATTTGTTGTACCTACCATTGCCACATGCTCCTCTTCCTTATCTTCTCTCCGACACCCACCGTGGGCACGTCCTCAGCCGCCAAGTCCTCTATTGGACAACAATGTCAGCCTTTCTCTAATGTTAAAAGATTTCCAGAAATCTTTAACAGACATTTTACAATCACCAGTAGCCTTTATTACAGCATCAAATGTTTTGTTGAGATAACATTAAATCACAATTTATGTCAACATAACAACTAATTTCTATATTTGTTATTGCTTAGCATTTGCTTTTTGACTGTTGAATTGGTGAGGGCTCCAATCATTGGTAAAAAGATGCATTATTCCTGGAGATTCTGCCTTGGAGCAGAGTCCTCGCAGAGCTGGTCAGGCTATTTGCCATTTTACTTCTGGCTTTGCCCTGATGGCGAATCCAATGACACTACAAAGAGGAGGCCAGCTTGGTTCTCCATCGACGTTAGCTGCAGCCAATTCTGGTCAGTTGTGATGCCTTGGTTTTCCCAGTGACAATCCATGGTAGGGTTCTGATGCTTCTGTTCCTCCCCTGTATGTTCCTTCCTCATTTTGGCCTGTGTTGACTTGGGTGTGGGTTCTGTCCTGTGACAAAGATAGGCTTCATCACCAGAGATCCCTTGGCTTTCAGGTGTCACATTCTGCATTTGGCTTAAGTACCATTGGCACTTTCTCCTAGTCATCTTCTCTCCAACCTCCGGCACCCACCGAGGCCCCGTCTTCAGCTGCCGAGTCCTCTCTTGGGCGGCTCCATCCGTCTTCCTCGCTCCCTGAGGCACCAGCTCCCTCTCTTTATCCATCTTGCTTGTGTGATGAAAGTGGATCAATTGTCGTAACTATCTTTGTTTCTTGCTCCTCTTCTTCATCTTCTGTCCGGCACCCACCGCGGTAAGGTCCAACCTCTGGCACCCACCGCAGGCCCGTCTTTAGCTGCCGAAACCTATCTTGGACGACACAACATGCTCTCTTCAACGTCCTTGCCTGCGTTTCCCACCAACAAGCAGCATCAGTTATGAAGCTCATGATCTCCTGTTTGGTCCTGGATGGGTCATTTCCTCCTCATCATCACTGGTATTTTCTTTTCTTCAGTGTTAAATTGGTGATGGCTCCATCTTCAGTCAAAGATGCATCATTCCTGGAGATTCTGCCTTGTTAGCAGAGTCCTCCTAGAGCTGGTCAGGCTATTTGACATTTTTCTTCTGACTTTGCCCTTCTGGTAAATCCAATAACACTGCAAAGTGGAGTCCAGCTTGGTTCTCAACCGACATTAGCTCCAGCTCCTTTTGGTGAGTTGAGATGCCTTGGTTTTCCCAGAGACAATCTGTAGTAGGATTTTGATGCTCCTGGTCCTCCCATGTATGTTCCTTCCTCATTTTGTCCATTTCATTTGTGTGTGTGTGTGTTCTGTCCTGTGACATAGATAGGCTTCATTACCAGAGATCCCTTGGATTTCAGGTGTTGCTTTCTGTATTTGTCATAACTACCATTGGCAGTTGCTCCTCTTCGTCTTCTCTTTGACCTCTGGAACCCACTGAGGGCCTGTCTTCAGCTGCAGAGTCCTCTCTGGGACGGCTCAATCCATCTTCCTCGCTCCGAGGAACCAGCACATTCTCTTTAACCATCTTGCTTGGGTGACGAACATGGGTCATTTGTCGTAACTATCTTTGTTTCTTGCTTTTCTTCATCTTCAGTCCAGCACCCGCCACGGTAACATCCAACCTCCGGCACCCACCGACGGCCCGTCTTCAGCTGCCGAGTCCTCTCTTGGGCGGCTCCATCCGTCTTCCTCGTTCCCCGAGGCACCAGCTCAATCTCTTTAACCATCTTGCTTGGGTGATGAAAGTGGGTCAATTGTCATAACTATCTTTGCTTCTTACTCCTCTTCTTCATCTTCTGTCCGGCACCCGCCACGGTAACATCCAACCTCCGGCACCCACCGAGGGCCCGTCTTCAGCTGCTGAATCCTCTCTTGGACGACACAACTTGCTCTCTTCAACGTCCTTGCGTGTGTTTTCCACCAACAAGCAGCGTCATTTATGAAGCACATGATCTCCTGTTTGGGGTTTTCCTCCTAGTCATCACTACTATTTTCTTTTGTTCAGTGTTAAATTGGTGATGGCTCCATCTTCAGTCAAAGATGCATCATTCCTGGAGATTCTGCCTTGCTAGCAGAGTCCTCCCAGTACTGGTCAGGCTATTTGACATCTTGCTTCTGGCTTTGCCCTCCTGGTGAATCCAATGACACTGCAAAGAGGAGTCCAGCTTGGTTCTCAATCGTCGTTAGCTCCAGCTACTTCTGGTCAGTTGTGATGCCTTGGTTTAGTGACAATCCGTTGGCGGGTGCTGATGCTTCTGTTCTTCCCATGTGTGTTCCTTCCTCATTTTGTCCAGTGCTGATTTGGGTGTGAGTTCTGTCCTGTGACAAGCATAGGCTTCATTACCAGAGATCCCTTGGCTTTCTGGTATCTTGTTCTGCATTTGACATAACTACCATTGGCAGATGCTCCTCTTCCTCTTCTCTCCATCCACCGGCACCCACAGAGGGCCCGTCTCCAGCGGCTAAATCCTCTCTTGGACGACACACCTTGCTCTCTTTAACTTCCTCGTTTGGGTTTCCCAACAACAAGCAGCTTCAGTTATGATGCTCATGCTCTCCTGTTAAGTCCTGGCTGGCTCTTTTCCTCCTCCTCGTCAGCACTGGTGCTTTCTTTTCTTCAGTGTGAATTGGTGATGGTTCCATCTCCAGTCAATATGATGCATCATTCCTCGAGATTCCTGGAGTCCTTCCAGAGTTGGTCTGGCTATTTGACAACTTTCTTCTGGCTTTGCCCTGATGGTGAGTCCAAAGACACCGCAAAGAGACCATCTTGGTTCTCAATCATCATTAGCTCCAACTACTTCTGGTCAGTTATGATGCCTTGGTTTTCCAAGAGCCAATCTGTGGTAGGGTTCGTATGCTCCTGTTCCTCAATCTATGTTCCTTCTTTCTTTTGCCAAGTGTTGATCTGAGGGCCCAGCTCATTCTCTTTAACCCTCTTGCTTGGGTGACGAATGATGGTCATTTGTTGTAACTATCTTTGCTTCTTGATCCTCTTCTTCATCTTCACTCCGGCATCCACCGCGGGGCCGTCTTCAGCTGTCGAATCTACTTTGATGGCACACCTTGCTCTCGTTAACAACCTCGCGTGTGTTTCTCAACCAACAAACGGGATCAGTTGTGATGCTCATTTTCTCCTGCTTGGTACTGGCTGGGTCTTTTCCTCCTCGTCATAACTGGTGGCTTTCTGTTGTTCTGTGTTGAATTGGTGATGGCTCCATGTTCAAGCAAGTAGATGCATCATGCCTGGAGATTCTGCCTTGCATGCAGAGCCCTTTCTGAGTTGGTCAGGCTACTTGACATCGTTCTTCTGGCTATGCCCTTCTGGTGAATCTAATGACACTGCAAAGAGGAGTCCAGCTTGGTTCCCAACCATCGTTAGCTCCAGCTACTTCTGGTCAGTTGTGATGTTTTGGTTTACCCAGCCAGTGACAATCCGTAATAGGGTTCTGATGCTCCTGCTCCTCCCATGTATGTTCTTTCCTCATTTTGTCCAGTGTTGATTTGGGTGTGGGTTCTGTTCTGTGACAAGGATAGGCTTCATTACCATAGATCCCTTGGCTTTCAGGTGTCCTGTTCTGCATTTGTCGGAACTATCATTGGCAGATGTTCCTCTTCGTCTTCCAGCACCCACCGAGGGCCAGTCTTCGTCCAACCTCCAGAAACCACGGCAGGCCCGTCTTCAGCTTCTGAATCCTCTCTTGAATGGCACACCTTGCTCTCTTTAACCTCCTCGCTTGTGTTTCCCAACATCAAGCAGCTTCAATTATGATGCTCATGTTCTCCTGTTGAATCCTGGCTGTATCTTTTCCTCTTCGTCATCACTGGTGGTTTCTTTACTTCCATGTTGAATTGGTGATGGCTCCATCTTCAAGCAAGTAGATGCATCATTCCTGGAGATTCTGTCTTGCTTGCAGAGTCCTTTCTGAGTTGGTCAGGCTACTTGACAGCTTTCTTCATGCTTTGCCCTGATGGTGAATCCAATGACACTGCAAAGAAGAGTCCAGCTTGGTTCCCCTTCGATATTAGCTCCAGCTACTTCTGGTCAGTTATGATGCCTTGGTTTTCCAAGATACTATCTGTGGTAGGGTTTTGATGCTGCTGTTCCTCCCATGTATGTTTTCTGCTCGGTTATTTCCGCTTCCTTTTGTCTAGTTTTGACTTGGATAGGGTGTTTATCCTCTGACAATGATAGGCTTCATTACCAGAGATCCCTTGGCTTTCAGGTGTCACTTTCAGCATTTGTTGTACCTACCATTGCCACATGCTCCTCTTCCTTATCTTCTCTCCGACACCCACCATGGGCACGTCCTCAGCCGCCAAGTCCTCTATTGGACAACAATGTCAGCCTTTCTCTAATGTTAAAAGATTTCCAGAAATCTTTAACAGACATTTTACAATCACCAGTAGCCTTTATTACAGCATCAAATGTTTTGTTGAGATAACATTAAATCACAATTTATGTCAACATAACAACTAATTTCTATATTTGTTATTGCTTAGCATTTGCTTTTTGACTGTTGAATTGGTGAGGGCTCCAATCATTGGTAAAAAGATGCATTATTTCTGGAGATTCTGCCTTGGAGCAGAGTCCTCGCAGAGCTGGTCAGGCTATTTGCCATTTTACTTCTGGCTTTGCCCTGATGGCGAATCCAATGACACTACAAAGAGGAGGCCAGCTTGGTTCTCCATCGACGTTAGCTGCAGCCAATTCTGGTCAGTTGTGATGCCTTGGTTTTCCCAGTGACAATCCATGGTAGGGTTCTGATGCTTCTGTTCCTCCCCTGTATGTTCCTTCCTCATTTTGGCCTGTGTTGACTTGGGTGTGGGTTCTGTCCTGTGACAAAGATAGGCTTCATCACCAGAGATCCCTTGGCTTTCAGGTGTCACATTCTGCATTTGGCTTAAGTACCATTGGCACTTTCTCCTAGTCATCTTCTCTCCAACCTCCGGCACCCACCGAGGCCCCGTCTTCAGCTGCCGAGTCCTCTCTTGGGCGGTTCCATCCGTCTTCCTCGCTCCCTGAGGCACCAGCTCCCTCTCTTTATCCATCTTGCTTGTGTGATGAAAGTGGATCAATTGTCGTAACTATCTTTGTTTCTTGCTCCTCTTCTTCATCTTCTGTCCGGCACCCACCGCGGTAAGGTCCAACCTCTGGCACCCACCGCAGGCCCGTCTTTAGCTGCCGAAACCTATCTTGGACGACACAACATGCTCTCTTCAACGTCCTTGCCTGCGTTTCCCACCAACAAGCAGCATCAGTTATGAAGCTCATGATCTCGTTTGGTCCTGGATGGGTCATTTCCTCCTCATCATCACTGGTATTTTCTTTTCTTCAATGTTAAATTGGTGATGGCTCCATCTTCAGTCAAAGATGCATCATTCCTGGAGATTCTGCCTTGTTAGCAGAGTCCTCCTAGAGCTGGTCAGGCTATTTGACATTTTTCTTCTGACTTTGCCCTTCTGGTAAATCCAATAACACTGCAAAGTGGAGTCCAGCTTGGTTCTCAACCGACATTAGCTCCAGCTCCTTTTGGTGAGTTGAGATGCCTTGGTTTTCCCAGAGACAATCTGTAGTAGGATTTTGATGCTCCTGGTCCTCCCATGTATGTTCCTTCCTCATTTTGTCCATTTCATTTGTGTGTGTGTGTTCTGTCCTGTGACAAAGATAGGCTTCATTACCAGAGATCCCTTGGATTTCAGGTGTTGCTTTCTGTATTTGTCATAACTACCATTGGCAGTTGCTCCTCTTCGTCTTCTCTTTGACCTCTGGAACCCACTGAGGGCCTGTCTTCAGCTGCAGAGTCCTCTCTGGGACGGCTCAATCCATCTTCCTCGCTCCGAGGAACCAGCACATTCTCTTTAACCATCTTGCTTGGGTGACGAACATGGGTCATTTGTCGTAACTATCTTTGTTTCTTGCTTTTCTTCATCTTCAGTCCAGCACCCGCCACGGTAACATCCAACCTCCAGCACCCACCGACGGCCCGTCTTCAGCTGCCGAGTCCTCTCTTGGGCGGCTCCATCCGTCTTCCTCGTTCCCCGAGGCACCAGCTCAATCTCTTTAACCATCTTGCTTGGGTGATGAAAGTGGGTCAATTGTCATAACTATCTTTGCTTCTTACTCCTCTTCTTCATCTTCTGTCCGGCACCCGCCACGGTAACATCCAACCTCCGGCACCCACCGAGGGCCCGTCTTCAGCTGCCGAATCCTCTCTTGGACGACACAACTTGCTCTCTTCAACGTCCTTGCCTGTGTTTTCCACCAACAAGCAGCGTCATTTATGAAGCACATGATCCCCTGTTTGGTCCTGGATGGGGTTTTCCTCCTAGTCATCACTACTATTTTCTTTTGTTCAGTGTTAAATTGGTGATGGCTCCATCTTCAGTCAAAGATGCATCATTCCTGGAGATTCTGCCTTGCTAGCAGAGTCCTCCCAGTACTGGTCAGGCTATTTGACATCTTGCTTCTGGCTTTGCCCTCCTGGTGAATCCAATGACACTGCAAAGAGGAGTCCAGCTTGGTTCTCAATCGTCGTTAGCTCCAGCTACTTCTGGTCAGTTGTGATGCCTTGGTTTAGTGACAATCCGTTGGCGGGTGCTGATGCTTCTGTTCTTCCCATGTGTGTTCCTTCCTCATTTTGTCCAGTGCTGATTTGGGTGTGAGTTCTGTCCTGTGACAAGCATAGGCTTCATTACCAGAGATCCCTTGGCTTTCTGGTATCTTGTTCTGCATTTGACATAACTACCATTGGCAGATGCTCCTCTTCCTCTTCTCTCCATCCACCGGCACCCACAGAGGGCCCGTCTCCAGCGGCTAAATCCTCTCTTGGACGACACACCTTGCTCTCTTTAACTTCCTCGTTTGGGTTTCCCAACAACAAGCAGCTTCAGTTATGATGCTCATGCTCTCCTGTTAAGTCCTGGCTGGCTCTTTTCCTCCTCCTCGTCAGCACTGGTGCTTTCTTTTCTTCAGTGTGAATTGGTGATGGTTCCATCTCCAGTCAATATGATGCATCATTCCTCGAGATTCCTGGAGTCCTTCCAGAGTTGGTCTGGCTATTTGACAACTTTCTTCTGGCTTTGCCCTGATGGTGAGTCCAAAGACACCGCAAAGAGACCATCTTGGTTCTCAATCATCATTAGCTCCAACTACTTCTGGTCAGTTATGATGCCTTGGTTTTCCAAGAGCCAATCTGTGGTAGGGTTCGTATGCTCCTGTTCCTCAATCTATGTTCCTTCTTTCTTTTGCCAAGTGTTGATCTGAGGGCCCAGCTCATTCTCTTTAACCCTCTTGCTTGGGTGACGAATGATGGTCATTTGTTGTAACTATCTTTGCTTCTTGATCCTCTTCTTCATCTTCACTCCGGCATCCACCGCGGGGCCGTCTTCAGCTGTCGAATCTACTTTGATGGCACACCTTGCTCTCGTTAACAACCTCGCGTGTGTTTCTCAACCAACAAACGGGATCAGTTGTGATGCTCATGATCTCCTGCTTGGTACTGGCTGGGTCTTTTCCTCCTCGTCATAACTGGTGGCTTTCTGTTGTTCTGTGTTGAATTGGTGATGGCTCCATGTTCAAGCAAGTAGATGCATCATGCCTGGAGATTCTGCCTTGCATGCAGAGCCCTTTCTGAGTTGGTCAGGCTACTTGACATCGTTCTTCTGGCTATGCCCTTCTGGTGAATCTAATGACACTGCAAAGAGGAGTCCAGCTTGGTTCCCAACCATCGTTAGCTCCAGCTACTTCTGGTCAGTTGTGATGTTTTGGTTTACCCAGCCAGTGACAATCCGTAATAGGGTTCTGATGCTCCTGCTCCTCCCATGTATGTTCTTTCCTCATTTTGTCCAGTGTTGATTTGGGTGTGGGTTCTGTTCTGTGACAAGGATAGGCTTCATTACCATAGATCCCTTGGCTTTCAGGTGTCCTGTTCTGCATTTGTCGGAACTATCATTGGCAGATGTTCCTCTTCGTCTTCCAGCACCCACCGAGGGCCAGTCTTCGTCCAACCTCCAGAACCCACGGCAGGCCCGTCTTCAGCTTCTGAATCCTCTCTTGAATGGCACACCTTGCTCTCTTTAACCTCCTCGCTTGTGTTTCCCAACATCAAGCAGCTTCAATTATGATGCTCATGTTCTCCTGTTGAATCCTGGCTGTATCTTTTCCTCTTCGTCATCACTGGTGGTTTCTTTACTTCCATGTTGAATTGGTGATGGCTCCATCTTCAAGCAAGTAGATGCATCATTCCTGGAGATTCTGTCTTGCTTGCAGGGTCCTTTCTGAGTTGGTCAGGCTACTTGACAGCTTTCTTCATGCTTTGCCCTGATGGTGAATCCAATGACACTGCAAAGAAGAGTCCAGCTTGGTTCCCCATCGATATTAGCTCCAGCTACTTCTGGTCAGTTATGATGCCTTGGTTTTCCAAGAGACTATCTGTGGTAGGGTTCTGATGCTGCTGTTCCTCCCATGTATGTTTTCTGCTCGGTTATTTCCGCTTCCTTTTGTCTAGTTTTGACTTGGATAGGGTGTTTGTCCTCTGACAATGATAGGCTTCATTACCAGAGATCCCTTAGCTTTCAGGTGTCACTTTCAGCATTTGTTGTACCTACCATTGCCACATGCTCCTCTTCCTTATCTTCTCTCCGACACCCACCGTGGGCACGTGCTCAGCCACCAGGTCCTCTATTGGACAACAATGTCATCCTTTCTCTAATGTTAAAAGATTTCCAGAAATCATTAACAGACATTTTACAATCACCAGTAGCCTTTATTACAGTATCAAATGTTTTGTTGAGATAACATTTAAACATGCAAATCACAATATAACCAATATATGTCAATATAACAACTAATTTCTATATTTGTTATTGCTTAGCATTTCCGTTTTGACTGTTGAATTGGTGAGGGCTCCAATCATTGGTAAAAAGATGCATTATTTCTGGAGATTCTGCCTTGGAGCAGAGTCCTCGCAGAGCTGGTCAGGCTATTTGCCATTTTACTTCTGGCTTTGCCCTGATGGCGAATCCAATGACACTACAAAGAGGAGGCCAGCTTGGTTCTCCATCGACGTTAGCTCCAGCTAATTCTGGTCAGTTGTGATGCCTTGGTTTTCCCAGTGACAATCCAGGGTAGGGTTCTGATGCTTCAAATGTTCCTTCCTCATTTTGGCCAGTGTCGACTTGGGTGTGGGTTCGGTCCTGTGACAAAGATAGGCTTCATTACCAGAGATCCCTTGGCTTTCAGGTGTCGCATTCTGTATTTGGCCTAAGTACCATTGGCACTTTCTCCTAGTCATCTTCTCTCCGACCTCCGGCCCCCACCGAGGCCCCGTCTTCAGCTGCCGAGTCCTCTCTTGGGCGGCTCCATCCGTCTTCCTCGTTCCCTGAGGCACCAGCTCACTCTCTTTAACCATCTTGCTTGGGTGATAAAAGTGGGTCAATTGTCATAACTATCTTTGCTTCTTACTCCTCTTCTTCATCTTCTGTCCGGTACCCACCACGGTAAGGTCCAACCTCCGGCACCCACCGAGGGCCCGTCTTCAGCTGCCGAATCCTCTCTTGGACGACACAACTTGCTCTCTTCAACGTCCTTGCCTGTGTTTCCCACCAACAAGCAGCGTCATTTATGAAGCACATGATCTCCTGTTTGGTCCTGGATGGGGTTTTCCTCCTAGTCATCACTACTATTTTCTTTCGTTCAGTGTTAAATTGGTGATGGCTCCATCTTCAGTCAAAGATGCATCATTCCTGGAGATTCTGCCTTGCTAGCAGAGTCCTCCCAGTGCTGGTCAGGCTATTTGACATCTTGCTTCTGGCTTTGCCCTCCTGGTGAATCCAATGACACTGCAAAAAGGAGTCCAGCTTGGTTCTCAATCGTCGTTAGCTCCAGCTACTTCTGGTCAGTTGTGATGCCTTGGTTTACACAGTGACAATTCGTTGGCGGGTGTTGATGCTTCCGTTCCTCCCATGTGTGTCCCTTCCTCATTTTGTCTAGTGTTGATTTGGGTGTGAGTTCTGTCCTGTGACAAGGATAGGCTTCATTAACAGAGATCCCTTGGCTTTCTGGTATCTTGTTCTGCATTTGTTGGAACTACCATTGGCAGATTCTCCTCTTCCTCTTCTCTCCATCCTCCGGCATCCACAGAGGTCCCGTCTTCAGCGGCTAAATCCTCTCTTGGACGACACACCTTGCTCTCTTTAACTTCCTCGCTTGTGTTCCCCAACAACAAGCAGCTTCAGTTATGATGCTCATGCTCTCCTGTTAAGTCCTGGCTGGCTCTTTTCCTCCTCCTCGTCAGCACTGGTGCTTTCTTTTCTTCAGTGTTGAATTGGTGATGGTTCCATCTCCAGTCAATATGATGCATCATTCCTCGAGATTCCTGGAGTCCTTCCAGAGTTGGTCTGGCTATTTGACAACTTTCTTCTGGCTTTGCCCTGATGGTGAGTCCAAAGACACTGCAAAGAGGAGACCATCTTGGTTCTCAATCATCGTTAGCTCCAGCTACTGCTGGTCAGTTGTGATGCCTTGGTTTTCCAAGAGACAATCCGTGGTAGGGTTCTGATGCTCCTGTTCCTCAATCTATGTTCCTTCTTTCTTTTGCTAAGTGTTGATTTGGGTGCAGGTTCTGTCCTGTGACAATAGATACCCTTCTTTACCATAGATATCCTTGTCTTTCAGGTGCCGCATTCTTTATTTGTCGTAACTACTATTGGCACTCGCTCCTCTTTGTCGTCTCTCCGACCACCGACACCCACCAAGGGCCCGTCTTCATCCAACCTCTGCAACCCACCATGGGCCCGTCTTCAGCTGCCGAGTACTCTCTTGGACGGCTCTATCCATGTTCCTCACTCCCTGAGGGCCCAGCTCATTCTCTTTAACCCTCTTGCTTGGGTGACGAATGAGGGTCATTTGTTGTAACTATCTTTGCTTCTTGATCCCCTTCTTCATCTTCTCTCCGGCACCCACCGCAGAGCCATCTTCAGCTGTCGAATCTACTTTGATGGCACACCTTGCTCTCGTTAACATCCTCGCGTGTGTTTCCCAACCAACAAACTGCATCAGTTGTGATGCTCATGATCTCCTGCTTGGTACTGGCTGGGTCTATTCCTTCTCGTCATCACTGGTGGCTTTCTGTTGTTCAGTGTTGAATTGGTGATGGCTCCATCTTCAGTCAAAGATGCATTTTCCTGGAGATTCTGCCTTGCTAGTAGTGTCCTCCCAGAGCTACTTGACATCTTGCCTCTGGCTTATCCTGTTAAGTCCTGGCTGTGTCCAGCTTGGTTCTCAACCATCGTTAGCTCCAGCTACTTCTGGTCAGTTGTGATGCTTTGGTTTACCCAGTGACAATCCGTAATAGGGTTCTGATGCTCCTGTTCCTCCCATGTATGTTCTTTCCTCATTTTCTCCAGTGTTGATTTGGGTGTGGGTTCTGTTCTGTGACAAGGATAGGCTTCATTATCAGAGATCCCTTGGCTTTCAGGTGTCCTGTTCTGCATTTGTCGGAACTATCATTGGCAGATGCTCCTCTTCGTCTTCTCTCCGTCCTCCTGCACCCACCGAGGGGCCGTCTTCGTCCAATCTCCAGAACCCACGGCAGGCCCGTCTTCAGCTTCTGAATCCTCTCTTAAATGGCACACCTTGCTCTCTTTAACCTCCTCGCTTGTGTTTCCCAACATCAAGCAGCTTCAATTATGATGCTCCTGTTCTCCTGTTGAGTCCTGGCTGTGTCTTTTCCTCTTCGTCATCACTGGTGGTTTCTTTTCTTCCATGTTGAATTGGTGATGGCTCCAACTTGAAGCAAGTAGATGCATCATTCCTGGAGATTCTGTCTTGCTTGCAGAGTCCTTTCTGAGTTGGTCAGGCTACTTGACGGCTTTCTTCTGGCTTTGCCCTGATGGTGAATCCAATGACACTGCAAAGAAGAGTCCAGCTTGGTTCCCCATCGATATTAGCTCCAGCTACTTCTGGTTAGTTATGATGCCTTGGGTTTCCAAGAGACTATATGTGGTAGGGTTCTGATGCTGCTGTTCCTCCCATGTATGTTTTCTGCTCGGTTATTTCCGCTTCCTTTTGTCTAGTTTTGACTTGGATAGGGTGTTTGTCCTCTGACAATGATAGGCTTCATTACCAGAGATCCCTTAGCTTTCAAGTGTCACTTTCAGCATTTGTTGTACCTACCATTGCCACATGCACCTCTTCCTTATCTTCTCTCCGACACCCACCGTGGGCACGTCCTCTGCCGCCAAGTCCTCTATTGGACAACAATGTCAGCCTTTCTCTAATGTTAAAAGATTTCCAGAAATCTTTAACAGACATTTTACAATCACCAGTCGCCTTTATTACAGCATCAAATGTTTTGTTGAGATAACATTTAAACATGCAAATCACAATATATCCAATATATGTCAATATAACAACTAATTTCTATATTTGTTATTGCTTAGCATTTACTTTTTGACTGTTGAATTGGTGAGGGCTCCAATCATTGGTAAAAAGATGCATTATTTCTGGAGATTTTGCCTTGGAGCAGAGTCCTCGCAGAGCTGGTCAGGCTATTTGCCATTTTACTTCTGGCTTTGCCATGATGGCGAATCCAATGATACTACAAAGAGGAGTCCAGCTTGGTTCTCCATCGACGTTAGCTCCATCCAATTCTGGTCAGTTGTGATGAATTGGTTTTCCCAGTGATAATCCATGGTAGGGTTCTGATGCTTCTGTTCCTCCCCTGTATGTTCCTTCCTCATTTTGGCCAGTGTCGACTTGGGTGTGGGTTCTGTCCTGTGACAAAGATCGACTTCATCACCAGAGATCCCTTGGCTTTCAGGTGTCGCATTCTGCATTTGTCCTAAGTACCATTGGCACTTTCTCCTAGTCGTCTTATCTCCGACCTCCGGCACCCAACGAGGCCCCGTCTTCAGCTGCCGAGTCCTCTCTTGGGCGGCTCCGTCCGTCTTCCTCGTTCCCTGAGGCCCAGCTCCCTCTCTTTAACCATCTTGCTTGGGTGATGAAAGTGGGTCAATTATCGTAACTATCTTTGCTTCTTGCTCCTCTTCTTCATCTTCTGTCTGGCACCCACCGCGGTAAGGTCCAACCTCCGGCACCCACCGCAGGCCCGTCTTTAGCTGCCGAATCCTCTCTTGGACGACACAACTTGCTCTCTTCAACGTCCTTGCCTGTGTTTCCCACCAACAAGCAGCGTCAGTTATGAAGCTCATGATCTCCTGTTTGGTCCTGGATGGGTCATTTCCTCCTCGTCATCACTGGTATCATCTTTTCTTCAGTGTTAAATTAATGATGGCTCCATCTTCAGTCATAGATGCATCATTCCTGTAGTTTCTGCCTTGCTAGCACAGTCCTCCCAGAGCTGGTCAGGCTATTTGATATTTTTCTTACGGCTTTGCCCTTCTGGTGAATCCAATAACACTGCAAAGAGGAGTCCAGCTTTGTTCTCAACTGACGTTAGCTTCAGCTCCTTCTGGTGAGTTGCGATGCCTTGGTTTTCCCAGAGATAATCTGTAGTTTTGATGCTCCTGGTCCTCCCATGTATGTTCCTTCCTCATTTTGTCCAATTGATTTGTGTGTGTGTTCTGTCCTGTGACAAGGATAGGCTTCATTACCAGAGATCCCTTGGATTTCAGGTGTTGCTTTCTGTATTTATCATAACTACCATTGGCAGTTGCTCCTCTTTGTCTTCTCTTTGACCTCTGGAACCCACTGAGGGCTTGTCTTCAGCTGCAGAGTCTTCTCTGGGATGGCTCCATCCGTCTTCCTCCCTCGGTGGGCCCAGCACATTCTCTTTAACCATCTTGCTTGGGTGACGAAAGCGGGTCATTTGTCGTAAGCACCTTTGCTTCTTGCTTTTCTTCATCTTCAGTCCGGCACCCGCCACGGTAACATCCAACCTCCGGCACCCACCGAGGGCCCCTCTTTAGCTGCCGAATCCTCTCTTGGACGACACAATTGGCTCTCTTCAACGTCCTTGCCTGTGTTTCCCCACCAACAAGCTGCGTCATTTATGAATGATCTCCTATTTGGTCCTGGATAGGGTTTTCCTCCTAGTCATCACTACTATTTTCTTTCGTTCAGTGTTAAATTGGTGATGGCTCCGTCTTCAGTCAAAGATGCATCATTCCTGGATATTCTGCCTTGCTGGAAGAGTCCTCCCTGAGCTCGTCAGGCTATTTGACATCTTGCTTCTGGCTTTGCTCTTCTGGTGAATCCAATGACACTGCAAAGAGGAGTCCAGCTTGGTTCTCAATCGTCGTTAGCTCCAGCTACTTCTGGTCAGTTGGGATGCCTCGGTTTACACAGTGACAATCCGTTGGCAGGTGCTGATGCTTCTGTTCCTCCCATGTGTGTTCCTTCCTCATTTTGTCCAGTGCTGATTTGGGTGTGAGTTCTGTCCTGTGACAAGGATAGGCTTCATTACCAGAGATCCCTTGGCTTTCTGGTATCTTGTTCTGCATTTGTCATAACTACCATTGGCAGATGCTCCTCTTCCTCTTCTCTCCATCCTCCGGCACCCACAGAGGGCCCGTCTTCAGCGGCTAAATCCTCTCTTGGACGACACACCTTGCTCTCTTTAACTTCCTCATCCAAAGACACTGCAAAGAGGAGACCATCTTGGTTCTCAATTATCATTAGCTCCAGCTACTTCTGGACAGTTGTGATGCCTTGGTTTTCCAAGTGACAATCCGTGGTAGGGTTCTGATGCTCCTGTTCCTCAATCTATGTTCCTTCTTTCTTTTGCCAAGTGTTGATTTGGGTGCGGGTTCTGTCCTGTGACAAAAGGTACCCTTCTTTACCATAGATATCCTTGTCTTTCAGGTGCCGCGTTCTTTATTTGTCGTAACTACTATTGGCACTTGCTCCTCTTCGTCTTCTCTCCGACCACCGGCACCCACCGAGGGCCCGTCTTCATCCAATCTCTGGAATCCACCATGGGCCCGTCTTCAGCTGCCGAGTGCTCTCTTGGACGGCTCTATCCATCTTCCTCACTCCCTGAGGGCCCAGCTCATTCTCTTTAACCCTCTTGCTTGGGTGACGAATGAGGGTCATTTGTTGTAACTATCTTTGCTTCTGGATCCTCTTCTTCATCTTCTCTCCGGCACCCACCGCGGGGCCGTCTTCAGCTGTCGAATCTACTTTGATGGCACACCTTGCTCTCGTTAACATCCTCGCGTGTGTTTCCCAACCAACAAACGGCATCAGTTGTGATGCTCATGATCTCCTCCTTGGTACTGGCAGGGTCTTTTCCTCCTCGTCATAACTGGTGGCTTTCTGTTGTTCTGTGTTGAATTGGTGATGGCTCCATGTTCAAGCAAGTAGATGCATCATGCCTGGAGATTCTGCCTTGCATGCAGAGCCCTTTCTGAGTTGGTCAGGCTACTTGACATCGTTCTTCTGGCTATGCCCTTCTGGTGAATCTAATGACACTGCAAAGAGGAGTCCAGCTTGGTTCTGAACCATCGTTAGCTCCAGCTACTTCTGGTCAGTTGTGATGTTTTGGTTTACACAGCCAGTGACAATCTGTAAAAGGGTTCTGATGCTTCTGTTCCTCCCATGTGTGTTCCTTCCTCATTTTGTCCAGTGTTGATTTGGGTGTGGGTTCTGTTCTGTGACAGGCTTCATTGCCAGAGATCCATTGGCTTTCAGGTGTCCTGTTCTGCATGTGTCTGAATTATCATTGGCAGATGCTCCTCTTCGTCTTCTCTCCGTCCTCCGACACCCACCGAGGGCCCGTCTTCGTCCAAACTCCAGAACCCACAGCGGGCCCGTCTTCAGCTTCTGAATCCTCTTGAATGGCACACCTTGCTCTCTTTAACCTACCTCGCTTGTGTTTCCCAACATCAAGCAGCTTCAATTATGATGCTCATGTTGTGCTGTTGTGTCCTGGCTGTGTCTTTTCCTCTTCGTCATCACTGGTGGTTTCTTTTCTTCCATGTTGAATTGGTGATGGCTCCATCTTCAAGCAAGTAGATGCATCATTCCTGGAGATTCTGTCTTGCTTGCAGAGTCCTTTCTGAGTTGGTCAGGCTACTTGACAGCTTTCTTCATGCTTTGCCCTGATGGTGAATCCAATGACACTGCAAAGAAGAGTCCAGCTTGGTTCCCCATCGATATTAGCTCCAGCTACTTCTGGTCAGTTATGATGCCTTGGTTTTCCAAGAGACTATCTGTGGTAGGGTTCTGATGCTGCTGTTCCTCCCATGTATGTTTTCTGCTCGGTTATTTCCGCTTCCTTTTGTCTAGTTTTGACTTGGATAGGGTGTTTGTCCTCTGACAATGATAGGCTTCATTACCAGAGATCCCTTAGCTTTCAGGTGTGACTTTCAGCATTTGTTGTACCTACCATTGCCACATGCTCCTCTTCCTTATCTTCTCTCCGACATCCACCGTGGGCACGTACTCAGCCACCAAGTCCTCTATTGGACAACAATGTCAGCCTTTCTCTAAAGTTAAAAATTTCCAGAAATCTTTAACATACATTTTACAATCACCAGTAGCCTTTATTACAGTATCAAATGTTTTGTTGAGATAACATTTAAACATGCAAATCACAATATATCCAATATATGTCAATATAACAACTAATTTCTATATTTGTTATTGCTTAGCATTTGCTTTTTGACTGTTGAATTAGTGAGGGCTCCAATCATTGGTAAAAAGATGCATTATTTCTGGAGATTCTGCCTTGGAGCAGAGTCCTCGCAGAGCTGGTCAGTCTATTTGCCATTTTACTTCTGGCTTTGCCCTGATGGCGAATCCAATGACACTACAAAGAGGAGGCCAGCTTGGTTCTCCATCGACGTTAGCTCCAGCTAATTCTGGTCAGTTGTGATGCCTTGGTTTTCCCAGTGACAATCCAGGGTAGGGTTCTGATGCTTCAAATGTTCCTTCCTCATTTTGGCCAATGTCGACTTGGGTGTGGGTTCCGTCCTGTGTCAAAGATAGGCTTCATTACCAGAGATCCCTTGGCTTTCAGGTGTCGCATTCTGCATTTGGCCTAAGTACCATTGGCACTTTCTCCTAGTCGTCTTCTCTCCGACCTCCGGCCCCCACCGAGGTCCCGTCTTCAGCTGCCGTGTCCTCTCTTGGGTGGCTCCATCCGTCTTCCTCGTTCCCTGAGGCACCAGCTCACCCTCTTTAACCATCTTGCTTGGGTGATGAAAGTGGGTCAATTGTCATAACTATCTTCGCTTCTTACTCCTTTTCTTCATCTTCTGTCCGGCACCCGCCACGGTAACATCCAACCTCCGGCACCCACCGAGGGCCCGTCTTCAGCTGCCGAATCCTCTCTTGGACGACACAACTTGCTCTCTTCAACGTCCTTGCCTGTGTTTCCCACCAACAAGCAGCGTCATTTATGAAGCACATGATCTCCTGTTTGGTCCTGGATGGGGTTTTCCTCCTAGTCATCACTACTATTTTCTTTCGTTCAGTGTTAAATTGGTGATGGCTCCATCTTCAGCCAAAGATGCATCATTCCTGGAGATTCTGCCTTGCTGGAAGAGTCCTCCCTGAGCTGGTCAGGCTATTTGACATCTTGCTTCTGGCTTTGCCCTCCTGGTGAATACAATGACACTGCAAAGAGGAGTCCAGCTTGGTTCTCAATCGTCGTTAGCTCCAGCTACTTCTGGTCAGTTGTGATGCCTTGGTTTACAGTGACAATTCGTTGGCGGGTGTTGATGCTTCTGTTCCTCCCATGTGTGTTCCTTCCTCATTTTGTCTAGTGTTGATTTGGGTGTGAGTTCTGTCCTGTGACAAGGATAGGCTTCATTACCAGAGATCCCTTGGCTTTCTGGTATCTTGTTCTGCATTTGTTGTAAATACCATTGGCAGATGCTCCTCTTCCTCTTCTCTCCATCCTCCGGCACCCACAGAGGGCCCGTCTTCAACGGCTAAATCCTCTCTTGGACGGCACACCTTGCTCTCTTTAACTTCCTCGCTTGTGTTCCCCAACAACAAGCAGCTTCAGTTATGATGCTCATGCTCTCCTGTTAAGTCCTGGCTGGCTCTTTTCCTCCTCCTCGTCAGCACTGGTGCTTTCTTTTCTTCAGTGTTGAAATGGTGATGGTTTCATCTTCAGTCAATATGATGCATCATTCCTCGAGATTCCTGGAGTCCTTCCAGAGTTGGTCTGGCTATTTGACAACTTTCTTCTGGCTTTGCCCTGATGGTGAGTCCAAAGACACTGCAAAGAGGAGACCATCTTGGTTCTCAATTATCATTAGCTCCAGCTACTTCTGGACAGTTGTGATGCCTTGGTTTTCCAAGTGACAATCCGTGGTAGGGTTCTGATGCTCCTGTTCCTCAATCTATGTTCCTTCTTTCTTTTGCCAAGTGTTGATTTGGGTGCGGGTTCTGTCCTGTGACAAAAGGTACCCTTCTTTACCATAGATATCCTTGTCTTTCAGGTGCCGCGTTCTTTATTTGTCGTAACTACTATTGGCACTTGCTCCTCTTCGTCTTCTCTCCGACCACCGGCACCCACCGAGGGCCCGTCTTCATCCAATCTCTGGAATCCACCATGGGCCCGTCTTCAGCTGCCGAGTGCTCTCTTGGACGGCTCTATCCATCTTCCTCACTCCCTGAGGGCCCAGCTCATTCTCTTTAACCCTCTTGTTTGGGTGACGAATGAGGGTCATTTGTTGTAACTATCTTTGCTTCTTCATCCTCTTCTTCATCGTCTCTCCGGCACCCACCGCGGGGCCGTCTTCAGCTGTCGAATCTACTTTGATGGCACACCTTGCTCTCGTTAACATCCTCGCGTGTGTTTCCCAACCAACAAACGGCATCAGTTGTGATGCTCATGATCTCCTGCTTGGTACTGGCTGGGTCTTTTCCTTCTCGTCATCACTGGTGGATTTCTGTTGTTCAGTGTTGAATTGGTGATGGCTCCATCTTCAGTCAAAGATGCATTTTCCAGGAGATTCTGCCTTGCTAGTAGTGTACTCCGAGCTACTTGACATCTTGCCTCTGGCTTATCCTGTTAAGTCCTGGCTGTGTCCAGCTTGGTTCTCAACCATCGTTAGCTCCAGCTACTTCTGGTCAGTTGTGATGCTTTGGTTTACCCAGTGACAATCCGTAATAGGGTTCTGATGCTCCTGTTCCTCCCATGTATGTTCTTTCCTCATTTTCTCCAATGTTGATTTGGGTGTGGGTTCTGTTCTGTGACAAGGATAGGCTTCATTACCAGAGATCCCTTGGCTTTCAGGTGTCCTGTTCTGCATTTGTCGGAACTATCATTGGCAGATGCTCCTCTTCGTCTTCTCTCCGTCCTCCGGCACCCACCGAGGGCCCGTCTTTGTCCAACCTCCAGAACCCACGGCAGGCCCGTCTTCAGCTTCTGAATCCTCTCTTGAATGGCACACCTTGCTCTCTTTAACCACCTCGCTTGTGTTTCCCAACATCAAGCAGCTTCAATTATGATGCTCATGTTCTCTTGTTGAGTCCTGGCTGTGTCTTTTCCTCTTCGTCATCACTGGTGGTTTCTTTTCTTCCATGTTGAATTGGTGATGGCTCCATCTTCAAGCAAGTAGATGCATCGTTCCTGGAGATTCTGTCTTGCTTGCAGAGTCCTTTCTGAGTTGGTCAGGCTACTTGACAGCTTTCTTCATGCTTTGCCCTGATGGTGAATCCAATGACACTGCAAAGAAGAGTCCAGCTTGGTTCCCCATCGATATTAGCTCCAGCTACTTCTGGTCAGTTATGATGCCTTGGTTTTCCAAGAGACTATCTGTGGTAGGGTTCTGATGCTGCTGTTCCTCCCATGTATGTTTTCTGCTCGGTTATTTCCGCTTCCTTTTGTCTAGTTTTGACTTGGATAGGGTGTTTGTCCTCTGACAATGATAGGCTTCATTACCAGAGATCCCCTAGCTTTCAGGTGTCACTTTCAGCATTTGTTGTACCTACCATTGCCACATGCTCCTCTTCCTTATCTTCTCTCCGACATCCACCGTGGGCACGTACTCAGCCACCAAGTCCTCTATTGGACAACTATGTTAGCCTTTCTCTAAATTTAAAAGATTTCCAGAAATCTTTAACAGACATTTTACAATCACCAGTAGCCTTTATTACAGTATCAAATGTTTTGTTGAGATAACATTTAAACATGCAAATCACAATATATCCAATATATGTCAATATAACAACTAATTTCTATATTTGTTATTGCTTAGCATTTGCTTTTTGACTGTTGAATTAGTGAGGGCTCCAATCATTGGTAAAAAGATGCATTATTTCTGGAGATTCTGCCTTGGAGCAGAGTCCTCGCAGAGCTGGTCAGTCTATTTGCCATTTTACTTCTGGCTTTGCCCTGATGGCGAATCCAATGACACTACAAAGAGGAGGCCAGCTTGGTTCTCCATCGACGTTAGCTCCAGCTAATTCTGGTCAGTTGTGATGCCTTGGTTTTCCCAGTGACAATCCAGGGTAGGGTTCTGATGCTTCAAATGTTCCTTCCTCATTTTGGCCAATGTCGACTTGGGTGTGGGTTCCGTCCTGCGTCAAAGATAGGCTTCATTACCAGAGATCCCTTGGCTTTCAGGTGTCGCATTCTGCATTTGGCCTAAGTACCATTGGCACTTTCTCCTAGTCGTCTTCTCTCCGACCTCCGGCCCCCACCGAGGTCCTGTCTTCAGCTGCCGTGTCCTCTCTTGGGTGGCTCCATCCGTCTTCCTCGTTCCCTGAGGCACCAGCTCACCCTCTTTAACCATCTTGCTTGGGTGATGAAAGTGGGTCAATTGTCATAACTATCTTCGCTTCTTACTCCTTTTCTTCATCTTCTGTCCGGCACCCGCCACGGTAACATCCAACCTCCGGCACCCACCGAGGGCCCGTCTTCAGCTGCCGAATCCTCTCTTGGACGACACAACTTGCTCTCTTCAACGTCCTTGCCTGTGTTTCCCACCAACAAGCAGCGTCATTTATGAAGCACATGATCTCCTGTTTGGTCCTGGATGGGGTTTTCCTCCTAGTCATCACTACTATTTTCTTTCGTTCAGTGTTAAATTGGTGATGGCTCCATCTTCAGCCAAAGATGCATCATTCCTGGAGATTCTGCCTTGCTGGAAGAGTCCTCCCTGAGCTGGTCAGGCTATTTGACATCTTGCTTCTGGCTTTGCCCTCCTGGTGAATGCAATGACACTGCAAAGAGGAGTCCAGCTTGGTTCTCAATCGTCGTTAGCTCCAGCTACTTCTGGTCAGTTGTGATGCCTTGGTTTACACAGTGACAATCTGTTGGCGGGTGTTGATGCTTCTGTTCCTCCCATGTGTGTTCCTTCCTCATTTTGTCTAGTGTTGATTTGGGTGTGAGTTCTGTCCTGTGACAAGGATAGGCTTCATTACCAGAGATCCCTTGGCTTTCTGGTATCTTGTTCTGCATTTGTTGTAACTACCATTGGCAGATGCTCCTCTTCCTCTTCTCTCCATCCTCCGGCACCCACAGGGGGCCCGTCTTCAACGGCTAAATCCTCTCTTGGACGGAACACCTTGCTCTCTTTAACTTCCTCGCTTGTGTTTCCCAACAGCAAGCAGCTTCAGTTATGATGCTCATGCTCTCCTGTTAAGTCCTGGCTGGCTCTTTTCCTCCTCCTCGTCAGCACTGGTGCTTTCTTTTCTTCAGTGTTGAAATGGTGATGGTTTCATCTTCAGTCAATATGATGCATCATTCCTCGAGATTCCTGGAGTCCTTCCAGAGTTGGTCTGGCTATTTGACAACTTTCTTCTGGCTTTGCCCTGATGGTGAGTCCAAAGACACTGCAAAGAGGAGACCATCTTGGTTCTCAATCATCATTAGCTCCAGCTACTTCTGGTCAGTTGTGATGCCTTGGTTTTCCAAGAGACAATCTGTGGTAGGGTTCTGATGCTCCTGTTCCTCAATCTATGTTCCTTCTTTCTTTTGCCAAGTGTTGATTTGGGTGCGGGTTCTGCCCTGTGACAAAAGGTACCCTTCTTTACCATAGATATCCTTGTCTTTCAGGTGCCGCGTTCTTTATTTGTCGTAACTACTATTGGCTCTCGCTCCTCTTCGTCGTCTCTCCGACCACCGGCACCCACCAAGGGCCCGTCTTCATCCAACCTCTGGAACCCACCATGGGCCCGTCTTCAGCTGCCGAGTCCTCTCTTGGACGGCTCTATCCATCTTCCTCACTCCCTGAGGGCGCAGCTCATTCTCTTTAACCCTCTTGCTTGGGTGACGAATGAGGGTCATTTGTTGTAACTATCTTTGCTTCTTGATCCTCTTCTTCACCTTCTCTCCGGCACCCACCGCGGGGCCATCTTCAGCGGTCGAATCTACTTTGATGGCACACCTTGCTCTCGTTAACATCCTCGCGTGTGTTTCTCAACCAACAAACTGCATCAGTTGTGATGCTCATGATCTCCTGCTTGGTACTGGCAGGGTCTTTTCCTCCTCGTCATAACTGGTGGCTTTCTGTTGTTCTGTGTTGAATTTTGATGGCTCCATCTTCAAGCAAGTAGATGCGTCATGCCTGGAGATTCTGCCTTGCATGCAGAGCCCTTTCTGAGTTGGTCAGGCTACTTGACATCTTTCTTCTGGCTATGCCCTTCTGGTGAATCTAATGACACTGCAAAGAGGAGTCCAGCTTGGTTCACAATTATCGTTAGCTGATCAGTTGTGATGTTTTGGTTTACCCAGTGACAATCCGTAATAGGGTTCTGATGCTCCTGTTCCTCCCATGTATGTTCTTTCCTCATTTTGTCCAGTGTTGATTTGGGTGTGGGTTCTGTTCTGTGACAAGGATAGGCTTCATTACCAGAGATCACTTGGCTTTCAGGTGTCCTGTTCTGCATTTGTCGGAACTATCATTGGCAGATGTTCCTTTTCGTCTTCTCTCCGTCCTCCGGCACCCACCGAGGGCCCGTCTTCGTCCAACCTCCAGAACCCACGGCAGGCCCGTCTTCAGCTTCTGAATCCTCTCTTGAATGGCACACCTTGCTCTCTTTAACCTCTTCGCTTGTGTTTCCCAACATCAAGCAGCTTCAATTATGATGCTCATGTTCTCCTGTTGAGTCCTGGCTGTGTCTTTTCCTCTTCGTCATCACTGGTGGTTTCTTTTCTTCCATGTTGAATTGGTGATGGCTCCATCTTCAAGCAAGTAGATGCATCATTCCTGGAGATTCTGTCTTGCTTGCAGAGTCCTTTCTGAGTTGGTCAGGCTACTTGACAGCTTTCTTCATGCTTTGCCCTGATGGTGAATCCAATGACACTGCAAAGAAGAGTCCAGCTTGGTTCCCCTTCGATATTAGCTCCAGCTACTTCTGGTCAGTTATGATGCCTTGATTTTCCAAGAGACTATCTGTGGTAGGGTTCTGATGCTGCTGTTCCTCCCATGTATGTTTTCTGCTCGGTTATTTCCGCTTCCTTTTGTCTAGTTTTGACTTGGATAGGGTGTTTTTCCTCTGACAATAATAGGCTTCATTACCAGAGATCCCTTAGCTTTCAGGTGTCACTTTCAGCATTTGTTGTACCTACCATTGCCACATGCTCCTCTTCCTTACCTTCTCTCCGACACCCACCGTGGGCACGTCCTCAGCCGCCAAGTCCTCTATTGGACAACAATGTCAGCCTTTCTCTAATGTTAAAAGATTTCCAGAAATCTTTAACAGACATTTTACAATCACCAGTAGCCTTTATTACAGCATCAAATGTTTTGTTGAGATAACATTTAAACATGCAAATCACAATATATCCAATATAGGTCAATCAAAACAACTAATTTCTATATTTGTTATTGCTTAGCATTGGCTTTTTGACTGTTGAATTGGTGAGGGCTCCAATCATTGGTAAAAAGATGCATTATTCCTGGAGATTTTGCCTTGGAGTAGAGTCCTCGCAGAGCTGGTCAGGCTATTTGCCATTTTACTTCTGGCTTTGCCATGATGGCGAATCCAATGACACTACAAAGAGGAGGCCAGCTTGGTTCTCCATCGACATTAGCTCCAGCTAATTCTGGTCAGTTGTGATGCCTTGGTTTTCCCAGTGACAATCCAGGGTAGGGTTCTGATGCTTCAAATGTTCCTTCCTCATTTTGGCCAGTGTCGACGTGGGTGTGGGTTCTGTCCTGTGACAAAGATAGGCTTCATTACCAGAGATCCCTTGGCTTTCAGATGTCGCATTCTGCATTTGGCGCAAGTACCATTGGCACTTTCTCCTAGTCGTCTTCTCTCCGACCTCCGGCCCCCACCGAGGTCCCGTCTTCAGCTGCCGAGTCCTCTCTTGGGCGGCTCCATCTGTCTTACTCGTTCCCTGAGGCACCAGCTCACTCTCTTTAACCATCTTGCGTGGGTGATGAAAGTGGGTCAATTGTCGTACCTGTCTTTGCTTCTTACACTTCTTCATCTTCTGTCCAGCACCCGCCACGGTAACATCCAACCTCCGGCACCCACCGAGGTCCCGTCTTCAGCTGCCGAATCCTCTCTTGGGCGGCTCCATCCGTCTTCCTCGTTCCCTGAGGCACCAGCTCATTCTCTTTAACCATCTTGCTTGGGTGACGAAAGTGGGTCATTTGTCGTAAGTATCTTTGTTTCTTGCTTTTCTTCATCTTCAGTACGGCACCCGCCACAGTAACATCCAACCTCCGGCACCCACCGAGGGCCCGTCTTCAGCTGCCGAATCCTCTCTTGGACGACACAACTTGCTCTCTTCAGCGTCCTTGCCTGTGTTTCCCACCAACAAGCAGCGTCATTTATGAAGCACATGATCTCCTGTTTGGTCCTGGATGGGGTTTTCCTCCCAGTCATCACTACTATTTTCTTTCGTTCACTGTTAAATTGGGGATGGCTCCATCTTCAATCAAAGATGCATCATTCCTGGAGATTCTGCCTTGCTAGCAGAGTCCTCCCAGTGCTAGTCAGGCTATTTGACATCTTGCTTCTGGCTTTGCCCTCCTGGTGAATCCAATGACACTGCAAAGAGGAGTCCAGCTTGGTTCTCAATCGTCGTTAGCTCCAGCTACTTCATGCTCCTCTTCCTTACCTTCTCTCCGACACCCACCGTGGGCACGTCCTCAGCCGCCAAGTCCTCTATTGGACAACAATGTCAGCCTTTCTCTAATGTTAAAAGATTTCCAGAAATCTTTAACAGACATTTTACAATCACCAGTAGCCTTTATTACAGCATCAAATGTTTTGTTGAGATAACATTAAATCACAATATATGTCAACATAACAACTAATTTCTATATTTGTTATTGCTTAGCATTTGCTTTTAGACTGTTGAATTGGTGAGGGCTCCAATCATTGGAAAAAAGATGCATTATTCCTGGAGATTCTGCCTTGGAGCAGAGTCCTCGCAGACCTGGTCAGGCTATTTGCCATTTTACTTCTGGCTTTGCCCTGATGGCGAATCCAATGACACTACAAAGAGGAGGCCAGCTTGGTTCTCCATCGACGTTAGCTGCAGTTAATTCTGGTCAGTTGTGATGCCTTTGGTTTTCCCAGTGACAATCCATGGTAGGGTTCTGATGCTTCTGTTCCTCCCCTGTATGTTCCTTCCTCATTTTGGCCAGTGTCGACTTGGGTGTGGGTTCTGTCCTGTGACAAAGATAGGCTTCATTACCAGAGATCCCTTGGCTTTCAGGTGTCGCATTCTGCATTTGGCCTAAGTACCATTGGCACTTTCTCCTAGTCGTCTTCTCTCCGACCTCCGGCCCCCACCGAGGCCCCGTCTTCAGCTGCCGAGTCCTCTCTTGGGCGGCTCCATCCGTCTTCCTCGTTCCCTGAGGCACCAGCTCACTCTCTTTAACCATCTTGCTTGGGTGATGAAAGTGGGTCAATTGTCATAACTATCTTTGCTTCTTACTCCTCTTCTTCATCTTCTGTCCGGCACCCGCCACGGTAACATCCAACCTCCGGCACCCACCGAGCGCCCGTCTTCAGCTGCCGAATCCTCTCTTGGACGACACAACTTGCTCTCTCCAACGTCCTTGCCTGTGTTTCCCACCAACAAGCAGCGTCGTTTATGAAGCACATGATCTCGTTTGGTCCTGGATGGGGTTTTCCTCCTAGTCATCACTACTATTTTCTTTCGTTCAGTGTTAAATTGGTGATGGCTCCATCTTCAGTCAAAGATGCATCATTCCTGGAGATTCTGCCTTGCTAGCAGAGTCCTCCCAGTGCTGGTCAGGCTATTTGACATCTTGCTTCTGGCTTTGCCCTCCTGGTGAATCCAATGACACTGCAAAGGACTCCAGCTTGGTTCTCAATCGTCGTTAGCTCCAGCTACTTCTGGTCAGTTGTGATGCCTTGGTTTACAGTGACAATCCGTTGGCGGGTGTTGATGCTTCTGTTCCTCCCATGTGTGTTCCTTCCTCATTTTGTCTAGTGTTGATTTGGGTGTGAGTTCTGTCCTGTGACAAGGATAGGCTTCATTACCAGAGATCCCTTGGCTTTCTGGTATCTTGTTCTGCATTTGTTGTAACTACCATTGGCAGATGCTCCTCTTCCTCTTCTCTCCATCCTCCGGCACCCACAGGGGGCCCGTCTTCAAAGGCTAAATCCTCTCTTGGACGGAACACCTTGCTCTCTTTAACTTCCTCGCTTGTGTTTCCCAACAGCAAGCAGCTTCAGTTATGATGCTCATGCTCTCCTGTTAAGTCCTGGCTGGCTCTTTTCCTCCTCCTCGTCAGCACTGGTGCTTTCTTTTCTTCAGTGTTGAAATGGTGATGGTTCCATCTTCAGTCAATATGATGCATCATTCCTCGAGATTCCTGGAGTCTTTCCAGAGTTGGTCTGGCTATTTGACAACTTTCTTCTGGCTTTGCCCTGATGGTGAGTCCAAAGACACTGCAAAGAGGAGACCATCTTGGTTCTCAATCATCATTAGCTCCAGCTACTTCTGGTCAGTTGTGATGCCTTGGTTTTCCAAGAGACAATCTGTGGTAGGGTTGTGATGCTCCTGTTCCTCAATCTATGTTCCTTCTTTTTTTTGCCAAGTGTTGATTTGGGTGCGGGTTCTGCCCTGTGACAAAAGGTACCCTTCTTTACCATAGATATCCTGGTCTTTCAGGTGCCGCATTCTTTATTTGTCGTAACTACTATTGGCACTCGCTCCTCTTCGTCGTCTCTCCGACCACCGGCACCCACCAAGGGCCCGTCTTCATCCAACCTCTGGAACCCACCATGGGCCCGTCTTCAGCTGCCGAGTCCTCTCTTGGACGGCTCTATCCATCTTCCTCACTCCCTGAGGGCGCAGCTCATTCTCTTTAACCCTCTTGCTTGGGTGACGAATGAGGGTCATTTGTTGTAACTATCTTTGCTTCTTGATCCTCTTCTTCACCTTCTCTCCGGCACCCACCGCGGGGCCATCTTCAGCGGTCGAATCTACTTTGATGGCACACCTTGCTCTCGTTAACATCCTCGCGTGTGTTTCTCAACCAACAAACTGCATCAGTTGTGATGCTCATGATCTCCTGCTTGGTACTGGCAGGGTCTTTTCCTCCTCGTCATAACTGGTGGCTTTCTGTTGTTCTGTGTTGAATTTTGATGGCTCCATCTTCAAGCAAGTAGATGCGTCATGCCTGGAGATTCTGCCTTGCATGCAGAGCCCTTTCTGAGTTGGTCAGGCTACTTGACATCTTTCTTCTGGCTATGCCCTTCTGGTGAATCTAATGACACTGCAAAGAGGAGTCCAGCTTGGTTCACAATTATCGTTAGCTGATCAGTTGTGATGTTTTGGTTTACCCAGTGACAATCCGTAATAGGGTTCTGATGCTCCTGTTCCTCCCATGTATGTTCTTTCCTCATTTTGTCCAGTGTTGATTTGGGTGTGGGTTCTGTTCTGTGACAAGGATACGCTTCATTACCAGAGATCACTTGGCTTTCAGGTGTCCTGTTCTGCATTTGTCAGAACTATCATTGGCAGATGTTCCTTTTCGTCTTCTCTCCGTCCTCCGGCACCCACCGAGGGCCCGTCTTCGTCCAACCTCCAGAACCCACGGCAGGCCCGTCTTCAGCTTCTGAATCCTCTCTTGAATGGCACACCTTGCTCTCTTTAACCTCTTCGCTTGTGTTTCCCAACATCAAGCAGCTTCAATTATGATGCTCATGTTCTCCTGTTGAGTCCTGGCTGTGTCTTTTCCTCTTCGTCATCACTGGTGGTTTCTTTTCTTCCATGTTGAATTGGTGATGGCTCCCTCTTCAAGCAAGTAGATGCATCATTCCTGGAGATTCTGTCTTGCTTGCAGAGTCCTTTCTGAGTTGGTCAGGCTACTTGACAGCTTTCTTCATGCTTTGCCCTGATGGTGAATCCAATGACACTGCAAAGAAGAGTCCAGCTTGGTTCCCCTTCGATATTAGCTCCAGCTACTTCTGGTCAGTTATGATGCCTTGATTTTCCAAGAGACTATCTGTGGTAGGGTTCTGATGCTGCTGTTCCTCCCATGTATGTTTTCTGCTCGGTTATTTCCGCTTCCTTTTGTCTAGTTTTGACTTGGATAGGGTGTTTTTCCTCTGACAATAATAGGCTTCATTACCAGAGATCCCTTAGCTTTCAGGTGTCACTTTCAGCATTTGTTGTACCTACCATTGCCACATGCTCCTCTTCCTTACCTTCTCTCCGACACCCACCGTGGGCACGTCCTCAGCCGCCAAGTCCTCTATTGGACAACAATGTCAGCCTTTCTCTAATGTTAAAAGATTTCCAGAAATCTTTAACAGACATTTTACAATCACCAGTAGCCTTTATTACAGCATCAAATGTTTTGTTGAGATAACATTTAAACATGCAAATCACAATATATCCAATATAGGTCAATCAAAACAACTAATTTCTATATTTGTTATTGCTTAGCATTGGCTTTTTGACTGTTGAATTGGTGAGGGCTCCAATCATTGGTAAAAAGATGCATTATTCCTGGAGATTTTGCCTTGGAGTAGAGTCCTCGCAGAGCTGGTCAGGCTATTTGCCATTTTACTTCTGGCTTTGCCATGATGGCGAATCCAATGACACTACAAAGAGGAGGCCAGCTTGGTTCTCCATCGACATTAGCTCCAGCTAATTCTGGTCAGTTGTGATGCCTTGGTTTTCCCAGTGACAATCCAGGGTAGGGTTCTGATGCTTCAAATGTTCCTTCCTCATTTTGGCCAGTGTCGACGTGGGTGTGGGTTCTGTCCTGTGACAAAGATAGGCTTCATTACCAGAGATCCCTTGGCTTTCAGATGTCGCATTCTGCATTTGGCGCAAGTACCATTGGCACTTTCTCCTAGTCGTCTTCTCTCCGACCTCCGGCCCCCACCGAGGTCCCGTCTTCAGCTGCCGAGTCCTCTCTTGGGCGGCTCCATCTGTCTTACTCGTTCCCTGAGGCACCAGCTCACTCTCTTTAACCATCTTGCGTGGGTGATGAAAGTGGGTCAATTGTCGTACCTGTCTTTGCTTCTTACACTTCTTCATCTTCTGTCCAGCACCCGCCACGGTAACATCCAACCTCCGGCACCCACCGAGGTCCCGTCTTCAGCTGCCGAATCCTCTCTTGGGCGGCTCCATCCGTCTTCCTCGTTCCCTGAGGCACCAGCTCATTCTCTTTAACCATCTTGCTTGGGTGACGAAAGTGGGTCATTTGTCGTAAGTATCTTTGTTTCTTGCTTTTCTTCATCTTCAGTACGGCACCCGCCACAGTAACATCCAACCTCCGGCACCCACCGAGGGCCCGTCTTCAGCTGCCGAATCCTCTCTTGGACGACACAACTTGCTCTCTTCAGCGTCCTTGCCTGTGTTTCCCACCAACAAGCAGCGTCATTTATGAAGCACATGATCTCCTGTTTGGTCCTGGATGGGGTTTTCCTCCCAGTCATCACTACTATTTTCTTCGTTCACTGTTAAATTGGGGATGGCTCCATCTTCAATCAAAGATGCATCATTCCTGGAGATTCTGCCTTGCTAGCAGAGTCCTCCCAGTGCTAGTCAGGCTATTTGACATCTTGCTTCTGGCTTTGCCCTCCTGGTGAATCCAATGACACTGCAAAGAGGAGTCCAGCTTGGTTCTCAATCGTCGTTAGCTCCAGCTACTTCATGCTCCTCTTCCTTACCTTCTCTCCGACACCCACCGTGGGCACGTCCTCAGCCGCCAAGTCCTCTATTGGACAACAATGTCAGCCTTTCTCTAATGTTAAAAGATTTCCAGAAATCTTTAACAGACATTTTACAATCACCAGTAGCCTTTATTACAGCATCAAATGTTTTGTTGAGATAACATTAAATCACAATATATGTCAACATAACAACTAATTTCTATATTTGTTATTGCTTAGCATTTGCTTTTAGACTGTTGAATTGGTGAGGGCTCCAATCATTGGAAAAAAGATGCATTATTCCTGGAGATTCTGCCTTGGAGCAGAGTCCTCGCAGACCTGGTCAGGCTATTTGCCATTTTACTTCTGGCTTTGCCCTGATGGCGAATCCAATGACACTACAAAGAGGAGGCCAGCTTGGTTCTCCATCGACGTTAGCTGCAGTTAATTCTGGTCAGTTGTGATGCCTTTGGTTTTCCCAGTGACAATCCATGGTAGGGTTCTGATGCTTCTGTTCCTCCCCTGTATGTTCCTTCCTCATTTTGGCCAGTGTCGACTTGGGTGTGGGTTCTGTCCTGTGACAAAGATAGGCTTCATTACCAGAGATCCCTTGGCTTTCAGGTGTCGCATTCTGCATTTGGCCTAAGTACCATTGGCACTTTCTCCTAGTCGTCTTCTCTCCGACCTCCGGCCCCCACCGAGGACCCGTCTTCAGCTGCCGAGTCCTCTCTTGGGCGGCTCCATCCGTCTTCCTCGTTCCCTGAGGCACCAGCTCACTCTCTTTAACCATCTTGCTTGGGTGATGAAAGTGGGTCAATTGTCATAACTATCTTTGCTTCTTACTCCTCTTCTTCATCTTCTGTCCGGCACCCGCCACGGTAACATCCAACCTCCGGCACCCACCGAGCGCCCGTCTTCAGCTGCCGAATCCTCTCTTGGACGACACAACTTGCTCTCTTCAACGTCCTTGCCTGTGTTTCCCACCAACAAGCAGCGTCGTTTATGAAGCACATGATCTCGTTTGGTCCTGGATGGGGTTTTCCTCCTAGTCATCACTACTATTTTCTTTCGTTCAGTGTTAAATTGGTGATGGCTCCATCTTCAGTCAAAGATGCATCATTCCTGGAGATTCTGCCTTGCTAGCAGAGTCCTCCCAGTGCTGGTCAGGCTATTTGACATCTTGCTTCTGGCTTTGCCCTCCTGGTGAATCCAATGACACTGCAAAGGACTCCAGCTTGGTTCTCAATCGTCGTTAGCTCCAGCTACTTCTGGTCAGTTGTGATGCCTTGGTTTACAGTGACAATCCGTTGGCGGGTGTTGATGCTTCTGTTCCTCCCATGTGTGTTCCTTCCTCATTTTGTCTAGTGTTGATTTGGGTGTGAGTTCTGTCCTGTGACAAGGATAGGCTTCATTACCAGAGATCCCTTGGCTTTCTGGTATCTTGTTCTGCATTTGTTGTAACTACCATTGGCAGATGCTCCTCTTCCTCTTCTCTCCATCCTCCGGCACCCACAGGGGGCCCGTCTTCAACGGCTAAATCCTCTCTTGGACGGAACACCTTGCTCTCTTTAACTTCCTCGCTTGTGTTTCCCAACAGCAAGCAGCTTCAGTTATGATGCTCATGCTCTCCTGTTAAGTCCTGGCTGGCTCTTTTCCTCCTCCTCGTCAGCACTGGTGCTTTCTTTTCTTCAGTGTTGAAATGGTGATGGTTCCATCTTCAGTCAATATGATGCATCATTCATCGAGATTCCTGGAGTCTTTCCAGAGTTGGTCTGGCTATTTGACAACTTTCTTCTGGCTTTGCCCTGATGGTGAGTCCAAAGACACTGCAAAGAGGAGACCATCTTGGTTCTCAATCATCATTAGCTCCAGCTACTTCTGGTCAGTTGTGATGCCTTGGTTTTCCAAGAGACAATCTGTGGTAGGGTTGTGATGCTCCTGTTCCTCAATCTATGTTCCTTCTTTTTTTGCCAAGTGTTGATTTGGGTGCGGGTTCTGCCCTGTGACAAAAGGTACCCTTCTTTACCATAGATATCCTGGTCTTTCAGGTGCCGCATTCTTTATTTGTCGTAACTACTATTGGCACTCGCTGCTCTTCGTCGTCTCTCCGACCACCGGCACCCACCAAGGGCCCGTCTTCATCCAACCTCTGGAACCCACCATGGGCCCGTCTTCAGCTGCCGAGTCCTCTCTTGGACGGCTCTATCCATCTTCCTCACTCCCTGAGGGCGCAGCTCATTCTCTTTAACCCTCTTGCTTGGGTGACGAATGAGGGTCATTTGTTGTAACTATCTTTGCTTCTTGATCCTCTTCTTCACCTTCTCTCCGGCACCCACCGCGGGGCCATCTTCAGCGGTCGAATCTACTTTGATGGCACACCTTGCTCTCGTTAACATCCTCGCGTGTGTTTCTCAACCAACAAACTGCATCAGTTGTGATGCTCATGATCTCCTGCTTGGTACTGGCAGGGTCTTTTCCTCCTCGTCATAACTGGTGGCTTTCTGTTGTTCTGTGTTGAATTTTGATGGCTCCATCTTCAAGCAAGTAGATGCGTCATGCCTGGAGATTCTGCCTTGCATGCAGAGCCCTTTCTGAGTTGGTCAGGCTACTTGACATCTTTCTTCTGGCTATGCCCTTCTGGTGAATCTAATGACACTGCAAAGAGGAGTCCAGCTTGGTTCACAATTATCGTTAGCTGATCAGTTGTGATGTTTTGGTTTACCCAGTGACAATCCGTAATAGGGTTCTGATGCTCCTGTTCCTCCCATGTATGTTCTTTCCTCATTTTGTCCAGTGTTGATTTAGGTGTGGGTTCTGTTCTGTGACAAGGATAGGCTTCATTACCAGAGATCACTTGGCTTTCAGGTGTCCTGTTCTGCATTTGTCGGAACTATCATTGGCAGATGTTCCTCTTCGTCTTCTCTCCGTCCTCCGGCACCCACCGAGGGCCCGTCTTCGTCCAACCTCCAGAACCCACGGCAGGCCCGTCTTCAGCTTCTGAATCCTCTCTTGAATGGCACACCTTGCTCTCTTTAACCTCCTCGCTTGTGTTTCCCAACATCAAGCAGTTTCAATTATGATGCTCGTGTTCTTCTGTTGAGTCCTGGCTGTGTCTTTTCCTCTTCGTCATCACTGGTGGTTTCTTTTCTTCCATGTTGAATTGGTGATGGCTCCATCTTCAAGCAAGTAGATGCATCATTCCTGGAGATTCTGTCTTGCTTGCAGAGTCCTTTCTGAGTTGGTCAGGCTACTTGACAGCTTTCTTCATGCTTTGCCCTGATGGTGAATCCAATGACACTGCAAAGAAGAATCCAGCTTGGTTCCCCTTCAATATTAGCTCCAGCTACTTCTGGTCAGTTATGATGCCTTGATTTTCCAAGAGACTATCTGTGGTAGGGTTCTGATGCTGCTGTTCCTCCCATGTATGTTTTCTGCTCGGTTATTTCCGCTTCCTTTTGTCTAGTTTTGACTTGGATAGGGTGTTTTTCCTCTGACAATGATAGGCTTCATTACCAGAGATCCCTTAGCTTTCAGGTGTCACTTTCAGCATTTGTTGTACCTACCATTGCCACATGCTCCTCTTCCTTATCTTCTCTCCGGCACCCACCGTGGGCACGTCCTCAGTCGTCAAGTCCTCTATTGGACAACAATGTCAGCCTTTCTCTAATGTTAAAAGATTTCCAGAAATCTTTAACAGACATTTTACAATCACCAGTAGCCTTTATTACAGCATCAAATGTTTTGTTGAGATAACATTTAAACATGCAAATCACAATATATCCAATATATGTCAATATATCAACTAATTTCTATATTTGTTATTGCTTAGCATTTGCTTTTTGACTGTTGAATTGGTGAGGGCTCCAATCATTGGTAAAAAGATGCATTATTCCTGGAGATTCTGCCTTGGAGCAGAGTCCTCGCAGAGCTGGTCAGGCTATTTGCCATTTTACTTCTGGCTTTGCCCTGATGGCGAATCCAATTACACTACAAAGAGGAGGCCAGCTTGGTTCTCCATCGACGTTAGCTCCAGCTATTTCTGGTCAGTTGTGATGCCTTGGTTTTCCCAGTGACAATCCATGGTAGGGTCTGATGCTTCTGTTCCTCCCCTGTATGTTCCTTCCTCATTTTGGCCAGTGTCGACTTGGGTGTGGGTTCTGTCCTGTGACAAAGATAGGCTTCATCACCAGAGATCCCTTGGCTTTCAGGTGTCGCATTCTGCATTTGGCCTAAGTACCATTGGCACTTTCTCCTAGTCGTCTTCTCTCCGACCTCTGGCCCCCACCGAGGTCCCGTCTTCAGCTGCCGTGTCCTCTCTTGGGTGGCTCCATCCGTCTTCCTCGTTCCCTGAGGCACCAGCTCACCCTCTTTAACCATCTTGTTTGGGTGATGAAAGTGGGTCAATTGTCATAACTATCTTCGCTTCTTACTCCTTTTCTTCATCTTCTGTCCAGCACCCGCCACGGTAACATCCAACCTCCGGCACCCACCGAGGTCCCGTCTTCAGCTGCCGAATCCTCTCTTGGACGACACAACTTGCTCTCTTCAACGTCCTTGCCCGTGTTTCCCACCAACAAGCAGCGTCATTTATGAAGCACATGATCTCCTGTTTGGTCCTGGATGGGGTTTTCCTCCTAGTCATCACTACTATTTTCATACGTTCAGTGTTAAATTGGTGATGGCTCCATCTTCAGTCAAAGGTGCATCATTCCTGTAGTTTCTGCCTTGCCAGCACAGTCCTCCCAGAGCTGGTCAGGCTATTTGATATTTTTCTTCTGGCTTTGCCCTTCTGGTGAATCCAATGACACTGCAAAGAGGACTCCAGCTTGGTTCTCAATCGTCGTTAGCTCCAGCTACTTCAGGTCAGTTGTGATGCCTTGGTTTACAGTGACAATCCGTTGGCGGGTGTTGATGCTTCTGTTCCTCCCATGTGTGTTCCTTCCTCATTTTGTCCAGTGCTGATTTGGGTGCGAGTTCTGTCCTGTGACAAGGATAGGCTTCATTACCAGAGATCCCTTGGCTTTCTGGTATCTTGTTCTGCATTTGACATAACTACCATTGACAGATGCTCCTCTTCCTCTTCTCTCCATCCACCGGCACCCACAGAGAGCTCATGCTCTCCTGTTAAGTCCTGGCTGGCTCTTTTCCTCCTCCTCGTCAGCACTGGCGCTTTCTTTTCTTCAAAGTTGAATTGGTGATGGTTCCATCTACAGTCAATATGATGCATCATTCCTCGAGATTCCTGGAGTCCTTCCAGAGTTGGTCTGGCTATTTGACAACTTTCTTCTGGCTTTGCCCTGATGGTGAGTCCAAAGACACCGCAAAGAGACCATCTTGGTTCTCAATCATCATTAGCTCCAGCTACTTCTGGTCAGTTGTGATGCCTTGGTTTTCCAAGAGACAATCCGTGGTAGGGTTCTGATGCTCCTGTTCCTCAATCTATGTTCCTTCTTTCTTTTGCCAAGTGTTGATTTGGGTGCGGGTTCTGCCCTGTGACAAAAGGTACCCTTCTTTACCATAGATATCCTTGTCTTTCAGGTGCCGCGTTCTTTATTTGTCGTAACTACTATTGGCACTCGCTCCTCTTCGTCGTCTCTCCGACCACCGACACCCACCAAGGGCCCGTCTTCATCCAATCTCTGGAATCAACCATGGGCCCGGTTCAGTTGCCGAGTCCTCTTGGACGGCTCCATCCATCTTCCTCACTCCCTGAGGGCCCAGCTCATTCTCTTTAACCCTCTTGCTTGGGTGACGAATGAGGGTCATTTGTTGTAACTATCTTTGCTTCTGGATCCTCTTCTTCATCTTCTCTCCGGCACCCACCGCGGGACCGTCTTCAGCTGTCGAATCTACTTTGATGGCACACCTTGCTCTCGTTAACATCCTCACGTGTGTTTCTCAACCAACAAACGGCATCAGTTGTGATGCTCATGATCTCCTGCTTGGTACTGGCAGGGTCTTTTCCTCCTCGTCATAACTGGTGGCTTTCTGTTGTTCTGTGTTGAATTGGTGATGGATCCATCTTCAGTCAAAGATGCATTTTCCGGGAGATTCTGCCTTGCTAGTAGTGTCCTCCCAGAGCTATTTGACATCTTGCCTCTGGCTTATCCTGTTAAGTCCTGGCTGTGACTTTTCTTCTTCGTCATCACTGGTGGTTTCTTTTCTTCCGTGCTGAATTGGTGATGGCTCCATGTTCAAGCAAGTAGTTGCATCATGCCTGGAGATTCTGTCTTGCATGCAGAGCCCTTTCTGAGTTGGTCAGGCTACTTGACATCTTTCTTCTGGCTATGCCCTTCTGGTGAATCTAATGACACTGCAAAGAGGAGTCCAGCTTGGTTCTCAACCATCGTTTGCTCCAGCTACTTCTGGTCAGTTATGATGCCTTGATTTTCCAAGAGACTATCTGTGGCAGGGTTCTGATGCTGCTGTTCCTCCCATGTATGTTTTCTGCTCGGTTATTTCCGCTTCCTTTGGTCTAGTTTTGACTTGGATAGGGTGTTTGTCCTCTGATAATGATAGGCTTCATTACCAGAGATCCCTTAGCTTTCAGGTGTCACTTTCAGCATTTGTTGTACCTACCATTGCCACATGCTCCTCTTCCTTATCTTCTCTCTGACACCCACCGTGGGCACGTCCTCAGTCGTCAAGTCCTCTATTGGACAACAATGTCAGCCTTTCTCTAATGTTAAAAGATTTCCAGAAATCTTTAACAGACATTTTACAATCACCAGTAGCCTTTATTACAGCATCAAATGTTTTGGTGAGTTAACATTTAAACATGCAAATCACAATATATCCAATATATGTCAATATCAACTAATTTCTATATTTGTTATTGCTTAGCATTTGCTTTTTGACTGTTGAATTGGTGAGGGCTCCAATGATTGGTAAAAAGATGCATTATTCCTGGAGATTCTGCCTTGGAGCAGAGTCCTCGCAGAGCTGGTCAGGCTATTTGCCATTTTACTTCTGGCTTTGCCCTGATGGCGAATCCAATGACACTGCAGAGGAGGCCAGCTTGGTTCTCCATCGACATTAGCTCCAGCTATTTCTGGTCAGTTGTGATGCCTTGGTTTTCCCAGTGACAATCCATGGTAGGGTCTGATGTTTCTGTTCCTCCCCTGTATGTTCCTTCCTCATTTTGGCCAGTGTCGACTTGGGTGTGGGTTCTGTCCTGTGACAAAGATAGGCTTCATCACCAGAGATCCCTTGGCTTTCAGGTGTCGCATTCTGCATTTGTCCTAAGTACCATTGGCACTTTCTCCTAGTCGTGTTCTCTCCGACCTCCGGCACCCCAACGAGGCCCCGTCTTCAGCTGCAGAGTCCTCTCTTGGGCGGCTCCATCCGTCTTCCTCGTTCCCTGAGGCACCAGCTCACTCTATTTAACCATCTTGCTTGGGTGATGAAAGTGGGTAAATTGTCGTAACTATCTTTGCTTCTTGCTCCTCTTCTTCAACTTCTGTCCGGCGCCCACCGCGGTAAGGTCCAACCTCTGGCACCCACCGCAGGCCCGTCTTTAGCTGCCGAAACCTCTCTTGGACGACACAACTTGCTCTCTTCAACGTCCTTGCCTGTGTTTCCCACCAACAAGCAGCGTCAGTTATGAAGCTCATGATCTCCTGTTTGGTCCTGGATGGGTCATTTCCTCCTCATCATCACTGGTATTTTCTTTTCTTCAGTCTTAAATTGGTGATGGCTCCATCTTCAGTCAAAGATGCATCATTCCTGTAGTTTCTGCCTTGCTAGCACAGTCCTCCCAGAGCTGGTCAGGCTATTTGACATTTTTCTTCTGACTTTGCCCTTCTGGTGAATCCAATAACACTGCAAAGAGGAGTCCAGCTTGGTTCTCAACCGACATTAGCTCCAGCTCCTTTTGGTGAGTTGCGATGCCTTGGTTTTCCCAGAGACAATCTGTAGTAGGATTTTGATACTCCTGGTCCTCCCATGTATGTTCCTTCCTCATTTGTCCATTTGATTTGTGTTGTTCCATGTTGTATTGGTGATGGCTCCATCTTCAAGCAAGTAGATGCATCATTCCTGGAGATTCTGTCTTGCTTGCAGAGCCCTTTCTGAGTTGGTCAGGCTACTTGACAGCTTTCTTCATGCTTTGCCTTGATGGTGAATCCAATGACACTACAAAGAGGAGTCCAGCTTGGTTCCCCATCGACGTTAGCTCCAGCTATTTCTGGTCAGTTATGATGTCTTGGTTTTCCAAGAGACAATCTGTGGTAGGGTTCTAATGCTGCTGTTCCTCCCACGTATGTTTTCTGCTCGGTTATTTCCCCTTCCTTTTTTCTAGTGTTGACTTGGATCGGGTGTTTGTCCTCTGTCAAGGATAGGCTTCATGACCAGATACCTTGGCTTTCAGGAGTCACTTTCAGCATTTGTTGTACCTACCATTGCCACATGCTCCTCTTCTTTATCTTGTCTCCGACACCCACTGTGTGCCCGTTCTGAGCAGCCAAGTCCTCTATTGGATGACAATGTCGGCCTTTCTCACCCCTCAACAGCCCACCTCCTCCCTTTAACAGTCTTTAACAATTCAATCAAAGAAATGCATATTTGCATTGAAGCTAGATAGTATAATTATGGCTTTCTACCCAGCCTGAAGAACAAATACTGGTCTGAATAACACTTGCAGGGTTCGTAAGTAGAGAAATAAGGCATCCAGACAAAATAGAATGAAAATTGCAGTATGTGCCTCTTAAAACATACTCAGCAACCCGACAATCGTTCTTTCCGGGTTCAAGAACAACATTTTCCCATGAACCATCAGTTTCTTGAACCACATTGCACCAGCAACACATTTCAGAACCGAAAGCGCATTACTACTCACTTTTGCATTATCCTCATTATTTGGATCGTCTTCACTCTCATGCCTACCATATTCTGTTGTGCTGAAGCAAAGCAAGAATTTCATTGTCCTATCTGGGACACATGACAATAAACTCTCTTGAATCTTGAATTAAACAGAATGCATCTGTCAACCATTTGGCTGTTGGATTTCAAAGAACCTCAACCTCCTCTATCTTCTCTGCGTCATGTTCCCGCGCTTTTAAGGTCAAGCAAATCTTGGGGCGACAGTTCTCTTTAATGAGTCTAATAACTCCTGCGTGTCTTCCAAATCACCTCTTCACAACCTACTTTCCAAGCCAAACTCAACCTTTTCCTCTGGTTTGACATGGACCATTACCAACCCCAAAACATCTCAGGTCAGGCAGTAGATGCAGACAGTTTTTTATCAAACACCATTCACACACCAATCGTGTCCCATGCATCACGAGCAAGCATTATCACACACAGATCCATAAGGTGGAGGAGGGATGTCGTGTTCAGTAGAAGATTAACTTGAATATTTCTGTTCCTGCACTTTACATTGTCACAATGCCATTACTAATAAATTATGACACCTGCTATCAAGTCTCAACATCAATTCTTCACCTGAACTATACTTGCATATTTCTTAATTCAGCATTACAAATAGAGAAATAGGACATACAGACATAATAAATGCAATCAGACTTAGGGAGTAAAATATTCATCGGCTCTTACCAGACCTTTAGTTGCACTGGACGAAGGAAGGTTGTAGATGTACTTCATCTTCTCGGACAGGGAACAATTTTTTCCATGGACGGATCACGTGCAAGATCACGTCCACAACCTGGCCAAGTTAAGCTCACTGGCCTTCAGTGGGTCTATGACAGCTGAGCACTGATCTCATCCATCAGATGGCCTCCCTAAGGAGCACCTCGTGGGATTCCAGGCAGGGCGGGTGAAGCAGATCCACGGTATGACCTACAATACAATTGAGTGGTGTCAGAACAATTATCTCTCTCTGCCTTTGTAATTGTTGCCTTCACTAATGCACTGACAGATCCATCACAAATACTGCCCACCCCACCATTGAATTGACCTACAGGAAGTGCTGGTACAACCAAACTCTGGTCCATCCTTCTGTCCAGAGCGATCACCCGTGTGGGGGAGTTGGATTGCTGGAAGCACTGAATGGAACAGCACTAGGTCAGGGCTCGAAATTAACGGTTGCCCGGGTGCCATTGACCACTCAAAGTGCAGCCAGGCAACCTAAATGCCGACTCATTTTGCCCGGCTTGGCAATCAAATACTGGTTTATACCGACTCAAAAAACTGGAGTAACTCCGCGGGTCAGGCAGCATCTCTGGAGAATAGAAACGTGACATTTCGTGTCGGCAGCGGCGGCTGTATTCGTCTAGTATCTTTGATTGTGGGGCAAAGATACTAGGTGCGTGGTGGCGAAGGATCGGAGCGAATGACGGGCTCCGAACAGCGGCAACAGAGGCTCCATCGCCTCCTCCTCCCGCACCCCACCCGAAGGAACCTCCCTCTCCCCCTCCTCCCGGCCTCGGCGTGCGGGACGGGTTGTGAAAGCGCCGTTGGCGTATTCGCAAGCAGCGGCCGCTATCGTCCTGATAGCGGCCACTGCTTACAAATCCGCCAACGGCGCTTTCACAACCCCTCCCACACGCCGAGGCCGGGAGAGAGGGAGAGGGAGGCGGGGGACTCCATCCGCCGTCTGATGCAGCTGCACGACAGATCCTATAGCTCTAGGATCTTTGAGCTGCACTTTCTTGTCGGCTGGCGGCAAGGGACGGCCAAGGCAGCGGGGCGATGTTATCCGAGGAGCGCTGACCTTCCTTCCTCCCCACCTCCTCTGCACCTTCTCTCTTGTACGCCCCCCCCTCCACCCCTCTTATCCTGGGACCCCTCCTCTCCATCCCGCACTGATCCCCATTCCCTCCTCCTCCATTCAGTCCTCACTGACATCCCCTGTGCTCCACTCCCCATCTACACCCCCCCCCCAATCTATTCATCACCCTACCCACCTCGCATTGATTCTCCTGCCACCCCCCCCACCCATCCTACACTGGTCCCCCAATTCATCCTGTACTGACCCCCCTTCCCATCCATCCTGCACTTCTCCCGCCATTCATACTGCACTGATCCACCCATTCATCCCGTACTGACCCACCTTCCATTTACCCTGCACCAATCTATCCCATTCATCCTGTAATGAACTCCCCATTCATCTTTTACTGATCCCCCAATCATATTTGACAGACCCCCCATTCATCCTGTACTGATCCCCTCATGCATCCTGTACTGATCCCCATTCATTCCATACTGATCCCCCATTCATCTTTTACTGAACCTCCCATTCATCCTGTACTGATCCCCTCATTCACCCTGTGATTCCCCATTCATCCTGCAGACCCTCCGATCCACTGTCCTGACCCCCTCCCCCCCCAATACATCCTGTACTGAAACCCCCATTCAACCTGTGCTGCCCCCCCCCCCCAATCCATCCTGTACTGATCCCCCGAAACGTTGCATATTCCCTTAGCTCCATAGATGCTGCCTCACCCGCTGAATTTCTCCAGCATTTTTGTCTACACCCATTCATCCTGTAATGACCCCCCCCCCCTCCTTCCGTACTGACTCCCCCATTCAACACCGACATCTCCCCTCACAATTTTGCATACTCCAACCAACACTTACTAATTCACCTGCCTCATTTCATCCATTCCGCACCGATTGCCTTCTCAAACCCCCCACCGCCATCTATCCACCCCGCACTGATTCACACACCCCGACCCTATTGTGCTTCATGGTCTTCAGAGCGAACATTGACTGTTTGATAACGGAATGCAATCAAATGCGTTTTAATTCCCAATGTTATTATTTGTTTTGACACCTTTAAACATATTACCAAAAGAACATTTGCTGCAGTTATGTTCTTTGGCCATCTCGTCAGTTAGTGTAATGTTTAATCTGTCCAGATGGGTATAGTCGGTTTTAACAGCTATTATCATAAAATGCCTTTAGAAATTTCCTTGCAACCTGTATATTTTGTTATGGATAAATTATGGGGGAAGCCAGAGTGTTTCTGTGCCAATAGCAATAACGACCCATGCTATGGCCATGTCATGGTAATTTTCAGTCCTTCACAGAAAACATGCTTGCATCAATTGCAATGTGTAAAAAGAGTTGAGATATTGTATTATAATTTTGCTGCATGTCATTACGGTATATATAATGTCTTGATTGGTGAATATGTTTAGTTTGTGACTTTATTTGAAGCAGAAATAATATGTGAATGTAGACAAAAGTGCTGGAGAAACTCAGCAGATGCGGCAGCATCTATGGAGCGAAGGAAATGGGCAACGTTTCGGGCCGAAACCCTTCTTCAGACTGATGGGTTTCGGCCTGAAACATTGCCTATTTCCTTCACTCCATAGATGCTGCTGCACCTGCTGAGTTTCTCCAGCACATTTGTCTACCTTCGATTTTCCAGCATCTGCAGTTCCTTCTTGAACATAATATATGAATGCTTCATTGAGCATAATTCCAACTGGTAACTACGCGCTTCGCCAAGCACATTATCACACGCTTCATGCAAACCATCTTAAATGACCACCTAAACAGTCATTTGGCAACCTAAAATGCTGTCAAGGTTGCCCGGCTGGCAACAGGGAAAAAAAGTTAAGCGGGAGCCCTGTAGGTGGGGAGCGATGAGACCTGGCACGGCGCACCTGTCAGAGGGATCTTGAAGTTGCGGAGCTTCCTGTGGACATGCGGCTCCATGACTGGAGGCAGGAGCCGGGCCCGTCCACCACTTAAACGCTCGCAGCACCCGCCCCCAACGCTGATCGGACCTCGGGCTTCGTCCAATCAGCATGAACAGATTATTGTGCAGAAAACCAAATCTGAGAAAATTTCTGCTGTCGGCGAAGCCCACGCCCACAACAAGTACAGCACGAGTGGACAACCCCTCATGTAAACAACCTGCTCCAGTAAACAACCCCCCCCCCCGACTAAACAGTTACAAAAACACAGAGTAAAACAAACCATTAGTAAAAAGCTTCCTTCAATTAAAAAAACCCCATCCCAAGTAAAAAAACCTACAATTTAAAAAAACACACCTCAAGTAACTCTTTCAAAACGGGGAATTAGACCAGTTAGTCTAACATCAGTAGTGGGGAAACTGCTAGAGTCAGTTATTAAAGATGGGATAGCAGCACATTTGGAAAGTGGTGAAATCATTCGACAAAGTCAGCATGGATTTATGAAAGGTAAATCATGTCTGACGAATCTTATAGAATTTTTCGAGGATGTAACTAGTAGAGTGGATAAGGGAGAACCAGTGGATGTGTTATATCTGGACTTTCAGAAGGCTTTCGACAACGTCCCACATAAGAGATTAGTATAAAAACTTAAAGCACATGGTATTGAGGGTTCAGTATTGATGTGGATAGAGAACTGGCTGGCAGACAGGAAGCAAAGAGTATGAGTAAACGGGTCCTTTTCAGAATGGCAGGCAGTGACTAGTGGGGTACCACAAGGCTCAGTGCTGGGACCCCAGCTATTTACAATATATTAATGATTTGGATGAGGGAATTGAATGCAACATCTCCAAGTTTGCGGATGACACGAAGCTGGGGGTCAGTGTTAGCTGTGAGGAGGATGCTAGGAGGCTGCAAGGTGACTTGGATAGGCTGGGTTAGTGGGCAAATGCATGGCAGATGCAGTATAATGTGGATAAATGTGATTATCCACTTTGGTGGCAAAAACAGGGAAGTAGATTATTATCTGAATGGTGGCAGATTAGAAAAACGGGAGATGCAACGAGACCTGGGTGTCATGGTACACCAGTCATTGAAAGTAGGCAGGCAGGTGCAGCAGGTAGTGAAGAAAGCGAATGGTATGTTAGCATTCGTAGCAAAAGGATTTGAGTATAGGAGCAGGGAGGTTCTACTGCAGTTGTCCAGGGTCTTGATGAGACCACACCTGGAGTATTGCATACAGTTTTCGTTGCCTAATCTGAGGAAAGACATTCTTGCCATAGAGGGAGTACAGAGAAGGTTCACCAGACTGATTCCTGGGATGTCAGGACTTTCATATGAAGAAAGACTGGATAGACTCGGCTTGTACTCGCTAGAATTTAGAAGATTGAGGGATCTTATAGAAACTTACAAAATTCTTAAGGGGTTTGACAGGCTAGATGCAGGAAGATTGTTCCCGATGTTGGGGAAGTCCAGAACAAGGGGTCACAGTTTAAGGATAAGGGGGAAATATTTTAGGACCGAGATGAGAAAAACATTTTTCACACAGTGGTGAATCTCTGGAATTCTCTGCCACAGAAGGTAGTTGAGGCCAGTTCATTGGCTATATTTAAGAGGGAGTTAGATGTGGCCCTTGTGGCTAAAGGTATCAGGGGGTATGGAGAGAAGGCAGGTACAGGATACTGAGTTGGATGATCAGCCATGATCACATTGAATGGCGGTGCAGGCTCGTAGTGCCGTATGGCCTACTCCTGCACCTATTTTCTATGTTTTTATGTAACAACAAAAGTAACCAATGAGTAGAAACAAGTAAACAAAAGAATAACAACCAGGTTTCCCATTGATGTTGTCTCCGTCTCCAGCTACTTCTGGTCTGTGATGTCTTGGCTTTTCCCGGATGGATCATTTCTTTCCATTTGGTATCTCTTTCACTTTCTTTCAGCCAGTATTGAATCGCTGGTGGGGGATCCCATCCCTGGCAAGGAGAGACTTCATTATCAGATATTCACTGGCTTTATATGACGCTCATCCTACTGTCAAAATTCTTATCATAGCCATTGCAAAGAAACAGCTTTTAGCAACTGAACAGACATTTGATCCATCGCCGATTAGCACAGGAATTCATCATAACACTCATCAACACAAACACGATTCTTTAAGTGTTATCATACTTAACCTGGTAGTCGGCCTCAGGCGATCACTATCGCCTGCCAGCGTGCTCAAAGGCTTATTTCTGCACCTTACCTTCGGTGGCTCTTTCAAGAGCTATGGTTGGACCAGGCGGGGTAAGCTTGTAGACGCGCCTATGTCTTCGAATATAACGGTGGCTGGCGGATTGAAGGATGCATAGATTCGTGTCCTCACCAGTAAAAAGTCGCCTCGACTAAAAAACACACCTCGAGAAACAAAACAGTATAAAAATACTAATAAAAATCAGCGTGGACTAAGCAAACACCCATCTGCAATAAAAAGCTGGCTTAGACTAAAATTCACACGAATAAAAAAAGAATCATGTAAATCACCCGCTTCAACTAAAAAACACTCAGAGGCAGAAAAAGTAAAAAGCCCGCCTCGAATAAAAATCCCAGTAAAAAAATACCTCAAGTAAAAACCCCCCGTCAAAAGTAAACATAGAAAACATAGAAAATAGGTGCCGGACTGTTTCAGGACTGGACGAGGGTTGGTCAAGACTATAAGACTATAAGACTATAAATAATGATCTCCTCTTTTTTTTTTTCTTTTTTTTCTTTTCTTCTCTCTATTCTCTCTCTCAACTTTTTTCATTTACTCGTTTTCTTTTTTCACACACTATATTTCACATCTTTCTATCCTTTACTATCTAACTTCTTTTTCTTATTCTAATCTTTTTTCAGTGTAACAAAAAAAAAAAAAGAAGTTGTACATAAAATGTATTATGAAAATATATATTAGGCACTTTGGTGCCATATGACTGTACTTACTTCTAATAAAATAAAATATTAAAAAAAAAAAAAAAAGTAAACATAGAAAACATAGAAAATAGGTGCCGGAGTAGGCCATTCGTCCCTTCGAGCCTGCACCGCCATTCAATATGATCTCGGCTGATCATCCAACTCAGTATCCTGTACCTGCTTTCTCTCCATACCACCTGATCCCTTTAGCCACAAGGGCCACATCTAACTCCCTCTTAAATATAGCCAATGAACTGGCCTCAACTACATTCTGTGGCAGAGAATTCCAGAGATTCACCACTCTGTGTAAAAAATGTTTTTCTCATCTCAGTCCTAAAAGATTTCCCCTTTATCCTTAAACTGTGACCCCTTGTTCTGAACTTCCCCAACATCGGGAACAATCCTCCTGTATGTAGCCTGTCCAACCCTTTAAGCATTTTGCAAGTTTCTAAAACATGCCCCCTCAATCTTCTAAAATCTAGCGAGTACAAGCCGAGTCTATCCAGTCTTTCTTCATATGAAAGTCCTGACATCCCAGGAATCAGTCTGGTGAACCTTCTCTGTACGCCCTCTATGGCAAGTATGTCCTTCCTCAGATTAGGAGACCAAAACTATATGCAATACTCCAGGTGTGGTCTCACCAAGACCCTGTTCAACTGCAGTAGAACCTCCCTGCTCTTATACTCAAAAGTAAAACCCATAACTTGAGTAAAAAGCACATCCAGTTAAATAAAAAACATAAGAGTAACAAATGAGACCAATGAGTAACAAGAGCGACCAACCTGGTTCCCCATTGATGTTGTCTCCATCTCCAGCTACTTCTGGTCTGTGATCTCTTGGCTTTTGCCATGAGCTGAATCAGTTTAGCTGCTCTTGCTCTCTTGGATTTTCCTGGATGGATATTTTCTTTCCATTTGGCATCTCTTTCACTTTCTTTTAGCCAGTATTGAGTCACTGGTGGGGGTTCTCATCCCTGGTAAGGAGAGACTTCATTATCAGATATTCGCTGTTTTATTTTGATGCTCATCCTCCTGTCAAAATGATCATCAGAGCCATTGCAAAGAAACAGCTTTTAGTAACTGAACAGACATCTGATCCATCGCCTATTAGCACAGGAATTCATCATAACACTCAACACAAACACGATTCTTTAGGTTGTACCATACTCACCATGGTAGTCGGCCTCAGGTGATCACTATCTCCTGCCAACGGGCTCAAAGGGGGGGCTTATTCTTGCACCTTACCTTCGTTGGCTCTTTCAAGACCTACGGTTGCACCTCACGGGGTAAGCTTGTAGACGCGCCTATGTCTTAGAGTATAACGGTGACTTGCGGATTGGATGGTGCGCAGATTTGTCCTCACCAGTAACCACACCTCGAGGGAAAAAGTTTTTTTTTTAAAAGCACGAATAAAAAGCCCGCCTCGACTAAGCAAACAACAATCCCCAATAAAAAGCTGGCTTTAACTAAAATTCACACGAGTAAAAAAAATTACTATCAGCCATTGCAAAGAAGCAGCTTTTAGCTACTGGAGACATTTGATCCATCGCCTATTAGCACAGGAAATCATAACACCGTTATACGAGACTTTTGCCTGAACAGTCAGTGACCCATAGCGTTGTGTTTAAAGCCCAATGCGCTGTGGCCAGTAACGCTATATTGAGAACCGATAGCACTGCAGCTGATAGCTTTGTTTAAATTTCAACACGTTAAGCCGACAGCGCTGTTTAAACCTTTCAGCATTAAACCGGCAGCACCGTATATTACCTTTACGCGCCAAGTCTGTAGCGCTGTGTGTATTGATTTGTGCACTGTCTGCAGCACCATGTGTATTGATTTGCGCACCAAGTCTGTAACGCTGTGTGTATTGATTTGCGCACCAAGTGTACAGCACCGTGTGTATTGATTTGCGCACCATGTCTGCAGCACCGTGTGTATTGATTGGCGCACCAAGTGTATTGATTGGCGCACCAAGTGTATTGATTGGCGCACCAAGTGTATTGATTGGCGCACCAAGTGTATTGATTCGCGCACCAAGTGTATTGATTCGCGCACCAAGTGGATTGATTCGCGCACCAAGTGGATTGATTCGCGCACCAAGTGGATTGATTCGCGCACCAAGTGTGCAGCACCGCGTGTATTGATTTGCGCACCAAGTCTGTAACTCTGTGTGTATTGATTTGATAACCAAGTCTGTAATGCTGTGTGTATTGATTGGCGCACCAAGTCTGCAGCACCATGTGTATTGATTTTTTGTTCACCAAGTGTGCAGCACCGTGTGTATTGATATTTTGTTCACCAAGTCTGTAACGCTGTGTGTATTGATTTGTGCACCAAGTCTAGCGCTGTGGGTATTGCTCTACATGCCAGTCTGCAGCTGATAACGCTTCGTTCCCAAAGGAAGGGGGCAGGGCTTGCTGGGATGCAGTCCTCTGCCATTGGTTATAGTTTGAATTTGGGAGCAGCGCTATTGGCCAGGCCTTACCGGCGGTTATTTCAACAACTGATTTCTTACCTGTATAAAGGCAAGTGCCAGGAAGCCATAAGTTAGTTCATGTACGAGAAGGGTTCACCAATGGGCTGGGTCGCGATCAGCGCCGCGGATGGAGGCAGAGAGAGAGGTGTGCTGCTGTAAAACAGACCCCGCGCATACCAAGACAAGTATTGTTTTTGTTCTCTCTCTCTCTCTCTCTCTTGCCAATAAATCTGATTTGTAACTACACTGATGAGTGAGCCTTTCTCTATTCTACTAGTCAGATCCTTGAACCTGTTCCTTTGTAACACACCCATCAACACAAGCACGATTCTCTAAGTGTTATCATATTCACCCTGTTTGTCAGCCTCAGGTGAGAACTATCTCCTGCCAGTGGGCTCAAAAGCTTATTCCTGCACCTTACCTTCGCTGGCTCTTTCAAGAGCTATGGTTGGACCAGGCGGGTGAAGTACATAGACGCGCCAATATCTTTGGGTAAAACGGTGGCTCACGTCATGGACTGTGCGCAGATTCACATCCTCACCGGTAAAAAGTCCACCTCAACTAAAAAACACCTTTAGAAAAAAAAAAAAAGCACACACCGAATTAAAAAACACAACACAGTAAAAGCGCCTGCTTCAACTAAGCAAACATCCATCTCCAATAAAAAAGCAGGAAAAATTCACAAGTAAAAAGCCTGCCCCGACTTAAAAAGACACACCTTTAGGGAAAAAAAAAGTTAAAACTCGCTTCACACCTCAAATAAAAATCCCACCCAGATTTAAAAAAACATACCACAAGTAAATAAAATGAGTAAAAAGCCCGTGTTAAAAAGTAAAATAGATGTAACAGTAGTAAAAAGCACATCGAGGTAAAAAATAAAATAAAAAAACATACTGCGATTAAAGACAAGAGTAACCAATGTGTAACATGGGCTAACGATGGGAGCTGGTGACCACCACGTTCCTTCACCCAAGTGGCTCCGTAACTGGCGGCAGGAGCCGGGACCGTCCGTATTGCACCACCCCCAACTCTGATCGGTCCTCCTGCTTCGTTCAATCAGGGACGGATTTTTGAGCGGGAAACCGAAGTGGAGGAGGTTTCTGCAGCGTTACATGTACAGCTCGAGTGGACCAACTCTCATGTAAACACCCCCCCCCCCCCCCCCCCCAACTAATCCGTTACAAAAACACCTCGAATAAAACCAACCAACTCGAGCTAAAAAATCCGAATAAAAAGGCCGCATCGACTAAATAAACACCCATCTCCAATAAAACGTTGACTTCGACTAAAAATCGCAATTAAAATGTCCCCGTCATATAAACAACCTGCACCAGTAAACCACCCCGACTAAACACCCACCCCGATTAAACTAAACAACCACCCCGACCAATGTTACAAACACTTCGAGTAACACATCCAACACGTAAAAAGAGTAAAAGCTCAGCTCGAAGAAAAGCACACCTCGAGTTAAAAATGCATGTCGAGTAAATAGAAACCACGAGTAAAAAGCGTGCCTCATCTCAAACCCTTAGTTAAAGAAAGCACCCCGAGTAAAATCAACCAGTGTAAAGCCTGCCTCGAGTAAATATACACCTCGTTAAAAAAGACTAAAAAACACCTTGTGTTAAAACACACGCCTCGAGACACAAACGTGCAACATTACCCGCTTGACAAACCTCGAGTAAAAAGCACATCGAGTTACAAAACACACCCAGAGTAAAATAACAATAAGTCCACCTCGACTAAAAAGTAGTCCGCCTTTTAAACACTCGCAGCATCCGCCCGCAACCAAAGATCTTTGCCACCAACGCTGATCGGACCCCGGGCTTCGTCCAATTAGCACGAACGGTTTTTTGTTCGAGCCTGGCTCCAGTAAACCTGCTGCAGTACCTCCTAAACATCCACCCCGACTAAATAACCACCGCCCAGTTACAAAAACACCTTGAGTAAAACTAACGAGTGAAAAAAGCACAGCTCGGGTTAAACACCTTTCTCGAGTTAAAAGAAACCACATCTTTCTAACCCTTTCCAATCTGACACACCCAAATGCCTCTTGAAAGTTGTAATTGTGCCCACCTCTATCCAGTCTTGGTTTATACTCTCTAGAATTTAGGAGATTGAGAGGGGATCTTATAGAAACTTACAAAATTCTTAAGGGGTTGGACAGGCTAGATGCAGGAAGATTGCTCCCGATGTTGGGGAACTCCAGGACAAGGGGTCACAGTTTAAGTATAAGGGGGAAATCCTTTAAAACCGAGATAAGAACTTTTTTCACACAGAGAGTGGTGAATCTCTGGAACTCTCTGCCACAGAGGGTAGTCGAGGCCAGTTCATTGGCTATATTTAAGAGGGAGTTAGATGTTGCGATTAAAGACAAGAGTAACCAATGTGTAACATGGGCTAACAAAGGGAGCTGGTGACCACGACGTTCCTTCACCCAAGTGGCTCCGTAACTGGCGGCAGGAGCCGGGACCGTCCGTATTGCACCACCCCCAACTCTGATCGGCCCTCCGGCTTCGTTCAATCAGGGACGGATTTTTGAGCGGGAAACCGAAGTGGAGAAAGTTTCCGCAGCGCTACATGTACAGCTCGAGTGGACCAACTCTCATGTAAATCCCCCCCCTAAACAGTTACAAAAACACCTCTAATAAAACCAACCAACTCGAGCTAAAAAAAAACGAATTAAAGGCCGCATCGACTAAATAAACATCCATCTCCAATAAAACGTTGACTTCGACTAAAAATCGCAATTAAAATGTCCGTCATGTAAACAACCTGCACCAGTAAACCACCCCGACTAAACACCCACCCCGATTAAACTAAACAACCACCCCGACCAATGTTACAAACACCTCGAGTAACTCATCCAACGCGTAAAAAGAGTAAAAGCTCAGCTCGAAGAAAAACACACCTCGAGTTAAAAACGCATGACGAGTAAATAGAAACCACGAGTAAACAGCTCGCCTCTCCTCAAACCCCCACCTCGAGTTAAAGAAAGCATCCCGAGTAAAATCAACCGGCACAAAGCCTGCCTCGAGTAAATAAACACCTCGTAAAAAAATACTTAAAATAAAAACCTCAAGTTAAAACACACGCCTCGAGACACAAAGAACGAGTAACATTACCCCCCTTGACAAACCTCGAGTAAAAAGCACATCGAGTTACAAAACACACCCCGAGTAAAATAACAAAAAGTCCGCCTCGACTAAAAAGTATTTATGTTTAAGAAGGAACTGCAGATGCTAGAAAAGCGAAGGTAGACCAAAATGCTGGAGAAACTCAGCGGGTGAGGCAGCAACTATGGAACGAAGGAAATAGGCAACGTCTCGACCAGAAACGTTGTCTATTTCCTTCGCTCCATGATAGATGCTGCCTCACCCGCTAAGTTTCTCCAGCATTTTGGTCTACCTTCGACTAAAAAGTACACAACTAAAAATCACACCTCGTGTAAAATTCCCACCGTGTTAAAATAAAACATACCTCGAGTAAAATGCCCGGGCCAAAGTAAAAAAAAAAAAAACATATCTCAAGGAAAAAAAATCACGTAAAAAAGCCGCCACGACTAAAATTCCCACCGTGTTGGAAAAAACATACCTCGAATAAACAGCACATCCGAGTTAAAAGACACATGCCACGAAAAAACAAGAGTAACCAACGAGAAACATGGGCTAGGATAGGGAGCTGGCGACCACGATGTTTCTTCACCAGAGCGGCTCCGTGACTGGAGGCGGGAGCCGCACCCGCCCGCAACCAAATAATTTTGCCCCCCAACGCTGATCGGACCCCGGGCTTCGTCCAATTAGCACGAACGGTTTTTTGAGCGGGAATCCTAGGCGGAGAAAGTTCCCGAAGCCCGCGCGCGTCGCAAGTGCAGCTGGAGTGGACAACCCCTTATGTAAACAACCTGCTCCCGTAAACCAGCCCGCCTAAACATCCACCCCGACTAAATAACCACCGCCCAGTTACAAAAACACCTTGAGTAAAGCAACTAACGAGTGAAAAAAACGAGCAAAAAGCACAGCTCGGGTTAAACCCCTTTCTGGAGTTAAAATAAACCACTGGTATTAAGTAAAAAGGCCGCCTTTACTAAAAGAAAAATCGAGTAAAAAGCCAGGCTCAAATAAAAAAAACACACGTTAAAAACACACCGGGTTAAAATAACTCGAGCAAAAGGAAACCGACTAAAAAACACACCTCGACCAACCTCTACTAAAAAACACACCTCGAGTTTAAAAAAAACGAGGAAATGTGGAAAGAAATGGTCCCCCAGATCCCTTTAATTCTTTCAACTTTTATCTTAACCAGTCCCCTCTAGTTTTTAAACTTCATTGCCCTTGGAAAAAAGCCCGCCCGATCAGATCATCACCTTCAAATGTACAGCTTCTGCCTCTCGCCAATCGCAGCTTGCACTTGAGTTGGCTGAGGTGCGGATAAGACAGTTGTCTTCCTTTCTTTAATAACAAAATTTAAAAGACATTTGGACAGGCGAATAGATAGAAAAGCTTTGAAGGGTCAGGGCCCAATGACTCACTGAGAAAAGGCATCTTGGTCGTCAAGGTCGAATTGGGCAAAAGAGACTTTCCTATCTATGTAACTGTTTACCAAGAAGGTCCAGCGATGGGGTTGGTTGTTGTTGTCACGGCACCGCACTCCGAGGGAAAGGACTGCAACGCAGAATCCTACTACCACAGGCTACTGAGGGACGGATCATATGTAACAGCCTATGAAAAATATTCGGAGGTAGACACAAAATGCTGGAGTAACTCAGCAAGCCAGGCAGCATCTCCGGAGAGATGGAATGGGTGGCGTTTCGGGTCAGTCTGACTCTGAAGAAAGGTCTCGACCCGAAAGGTCACCCATTCCTTCTGGCCTGTCCCGCTAAGTTACTCCACAATTTTGTGTCTACCTTCGATTTAAACCAGCATCTGCAGTTCTTTCCTACACATATGAGCAATACTCTATTGATACTTAAAGATTAAACATTAGTGGAGTATTGCTACTATACAACATTGTTTCCACTCACCTACACATTGAAAGGTAAGCAAGACATAACATTATAACTCAGAGTCTGGAGTGCACGTTATTGATGTTATAATAGCGTCGCCATACATCACTGAGAGATTGACAGGGTGTGAAGGGTCCTAACTCAAAATGTTGCCTGTCCATTCCCTCCACAAATGCTGCTGACGCATTGTTTCTCCAACACTTTGTGCATAGTTGATTTGTGCTAGTTCAGCTGACAGAAGCCAACATTGTAATGGATTCTATGGATCTCCTGATGCAGAATCTTAGCCCAAAACATCGACTACAATACAATACAATACAATACAATACAATTCCCATACTACCCTTTTGCCCCCACAGATGCTGCCCGCTGAGTTCCCGGAACAACTTTTGCTTTGCTCCAGTTCCCAACATCTGCAATCTTTGAATTATCCTCTCAGTATTTCAGTCTCGCAGATATCCTCTTTGCCTGACGTCCTTTTCTTATTTCCAAGCTTTGTTTTATCGTCGAACGAAACAATATTAGGCAAATTATACAAGTCAAGTCTATTGCCATCTGTACAAATACGGTGAGGTACATATGATGAAAATCTTATTTGTAAGTCTTATTTTTTTTAAATAATAATCCTGAAGGGCAATAATGTTCACCCTTCTGCTTCAGATATTGCAATTGCTCTATTTTAAGCAAGTTAAACGTCATGATTGGGTAAACCAGCACCTGCAGTTCCTTCCTTTGGTCAAAACATGAACGAAATGACGTAGAAACATCAATATGAACTGTAGATGCTGGTTTACACCGAAGATAGACACAAAATGCTGGAGTAACTCAGGGGAACGGACAGCAACGGGTCTCGACCCGAAACGTCACCCATTCCTTCTCTCCGGAGATGCTGCCTGCCCCGTTGAGTTGCTCCAGCGTTTGTGCAGTTCCAGCATCTGCAGTTCCTTCCCATTGTCAAAACATGAACAAAATGATGAAGACACATCAATAGGAACTGCAGATGGTAGACACAAAAAGCTGGAGTAACTCAGCAGGCCAGGCAGTATCTCTGGAGAGGGTACACAAAATTGCTGGGGAAACTCAGCGGGTGCAGCAGCATCTATGGAGCGAAGGAAATAGGCGACGTTTCGGGCCGAAACCCTTCTTTAGACTCAGAGTCTTTGGAAGGGTGTTGACCCGAGGTGGGGTCTCGGGTTCAATCCCAGTATCTCTGGAGAGATGGAATGGGTGATGTTTCGGGTCGAGACCCTTCTTTAGACTCAGAGTCTTTGGAAGGGTGTTGACCCGAAACGAGACCCATTCCTGAGTTACTCCAGCTTTTTGTTTGTATATCTTCGGTTTAAACCAGCACCGGCAGTTCCTTCCTATACTCTGTTCTATAAACTTTGGTTGTGGACGGGATGCGGTGACGGCGGTCGTCGGTCGACCCCTCCCCTCCCTCCCTCACTCACGGTAGGCCCAGCGAGCGCGGCTCTCCGCTCCCCGTCCCTCCTCCTACCCCAAGGACCCGTCGGCGCTCACCTTCCTGCCGCGGCCACTACCCGCGGCTCCAGGCCGATCCACTAGGGTCCCGCGTTCAATCCCAGGACATGGCGCTGTCTGTGCAGAGTTTGCATGTTCTTCTTGACAGGCCGCGGGGTCTCGGGTTCAATCCCAGCATGGGGGCGCTGGCTGTGAGGAGTTTGCAAGTCCTCCTTCAGGCCGATCCCTCAGTAACCCTGGCTTTCCCATTCTGTCCCTCCCCCAACCTAATTCTCTAACCAGTTCAACTGCCACTCCTGGTTAATTTTACTGTTTGTTTCAGAATGAACTGCAGGTGCTGGTTTAAACCGAAGATAGACACAAAAAGCTGGAGTAACTCAGCGGGACAGGCAACATCTCTGGAGAGAAGGAATGGGCGACGTTTCGGGTCAAGATCTCGACTTTAAACGTCTTTACTGGTTGTTCTCTAAATTAATCTCAAGTAAGTTAATTCGGGACCCTTCTTCAGACTGAGAAATATCGTCTGTCCATTTCCCTCCATAGATTGTGCCTGACCCGCTGAGCTCCTCCAATAGTTTCAGATAACCTGGAGGCAACATCTGGGCAAGGAACCATTTCCAATATCAGTGTCACCCAGGTCTCTTATGAAAAAGTAGTTGTGCAACAGTTACACAATACAAATTGGCAAGGGTTAAAAATAATAATTCAAATTCAGAAATCCATTTTACTATCCAATTATTTTCTTCCCCATTGTAATTAATTGACCATCACCAGAGACCATAGAGCCTTGGAGCCAGACCATCCGAAGGACCAGCATTTTAACATATGAACTAAGAGCCCAAGAAGTTTAGAGGTTGACGGAGGGCAGTCAAATGATGAGGAGCAGTAGGTCATTTGACCCAATGAGCCTGTTGTGCAATTCAACAACATTGATGGTCTAATTGTAACCTTCACTCTGTATTCCTACTGGTAGCCTTTCATCATCTTCAAGAATAGAGAGTCTGTCTATCACAGTTTAAAGACACTGCTTAAGGGCAGAATGGTAGCGCAGCAATGGAGTTGCTGCCTTACAGCGCTGGAGACCCAGGTTCGATCCTGCTTATGATTGCTATCTGTATGGAGTTTGTACGTTCTCCCCATGACTGCATGGGGTTTCCCCAGGTGCTCCGGTTTCCTCCCACACTCCAAAGACGTACAAGTTTGTAGGTTAATTGGCTTGGGTAAAAATTGTAAATTGCCCCCATTGCGTAGGATAGTGCTAGAGAACGGAAAAACTTGGTGGGCCGAAGGGCCTGTTTTAAACTGTATCTCTAAACCTAAATGAAATTAAACTAAACTAAGAGAGTTCCAAACACTCATGTCAAAGTTTCAAGTCCCATTCCAGTTTTGTAAGCATATAGAAACATAGAAAACAGGTGCAGGAGTAGGCCATTCGGCCCTTCGATCCTACACCGCCATTCAATATTATCATGGCTGATCATCTAAAGCCAAATCATATAAAGCCCAAGGGGTAATTTTTTTACACATAGGGTGATGGTTGTATGGAACAAGCTGCTGGCGGAGCTAGTTGAGGCAGATACTATCGCAACGTTTAAGAAACATTTAGGTACATGGATAGGGTAGTTTTAGAAACATAGAAATTAGGTGCAGGAGTAGGCCATTCGGCCCTTCGAGCCTGCACCGCCATTCAATATGATCATGGCTGATCATCCAACTCAGTATCCTGTACCTGCCTTCTCTCCATACCCCCTGATCCCTTTAGCCACAAGGGCCACATCTAACTCCCTCTTAAACATAGCCAATGAACTGGCCTCGACTACCCTCTGTGGCAGAGAGTTCCAGAGATTCACCACTCTGTGTGAAAAATGTTCTTCTCATCTCGGTTTTAAAGGATTTCCCCCTTATCCTTAAGCTGTGACCCAAGTGTATGGGCCAAAAGCAGGTAGGTGGGACTAGTTTAGATGGGTCATGTTGGTCAGTGTGGTAAAGTTGGTTCGAAGGGCCTGTTTCCATGCTGTATGACTCTATGACTTTGACTCTAATTCACAGTAATGTGTTCGTCAAATATTTCTTTAAATATCAAAAACATCACCAGATCATATGCCCATTATCACACTGTTGGCAGTGGGAGATTGCTATGCCGTATTGGGTGCCGTATTTCTTACATAGCAACAGTGACTGCACCTCAAAAGGGTTATTTCTCGCTCATGAGATAAAAACAATCGTGAGATAAATACAAATTATTCTTCACTTTCTATCTTTCTATATCAAAATTACTTGGAGAATTATACAATCCTGCACAGAGATCTTGTAATGAAAATCAGTTGGGTGCTTTCAAACTTAAATATTTTTTCAAACTTTGAATATTTTTTTTTAAACGCGCTCTGGCATATTTAAGGCAGGACAGATCAGCGCACTTTTAAGTACTGCAATCAATATTCTGACTGTTAGCTACATTGTTATTGATTTTGGAGCAATCTCAAATGTATTCAGCTCTTCTATCTTTTCCCATTTATAGATCAGTTTTGTCCATCATGGAATGATCACATTGTTCGCTGGTGCACTCGTAGCATCCACATTGCCATTTCAGAATTCATGATTGTATGTCCTTGTCTGTCTGAGGCTATTGGGCACTTTTGATTTGAAAATGTTGTGAGCTTTTGTTCTCCCACCACACCAAAACTCAACCAAAGGAGGGAGATGGGGACAGAGTGCGAAAGGACGGAAGGCTGGTTATACTTGCATGGAAACATGCCCTTCCGCCCAACTTGTCCATGCCGAGCAAGATGTCCATATAAGCTAGTCCCATCTATGTGTTTGGCCCATGTCACTAAATTTTTCCTTAACCTTCAAAAAAGCTAAAATGGCCAATCCAAAATTCCATAAAGCTACTTCCTCATGTTTGCCTTTCAGTCTGGGTCAATGATCCCTTTCCAATTAATTATGGGATTCTGTTATGTACTACACACATCCCTGGCCTAAAACTGAGGGATGGGATTTAAAGTGCACCTGGGCCCTGAATTCTGAGAGTCTGACCACTGCTGCTGGGCACCATGTAACGTGTTTCTAAGTCGGGATGTTGAGAGCACCCTGTAAATGGTGGCATTCCAGACACCTGCTGCCATTGTCCTATTCAGATGCAGGTCGGTGATTTGGCAAGTGCTTTTGTAAATGAGTTTGAGTCTGCTTATTGGCACACGTACAGTGTACTGTGCATGTACAGTGAAACAGTTTTGTTGCGTGCCAACCTGTCAGCGGAAAGACAATACATGATGACAATCGAGCCATCCACGGTGTGCAGATAAATGATAAAGGCTAAAAAATGAATAACATTCAATGGGGACCGAGTTGGATTCATGGCTGGTGGTCTTGGAGGAGAGGATGCTCCTCAAACTGTGGAGCATCCTGGACAATACAGCTCAACCCCTCCATGACACACTCATCAACCTGAGAAGTACCTTCAGCAATAGATTGGTTCCACCAAGATGCAGTGCAGAACGCATGCAAGAGATCCTTCTTGCCCGTGGCAATCAAACAGTACAACTCTCCTCCCTTCTGTCGTGGGGTAGTCTCATCCTCCCTCCCCCTCTCCCCAAATATTTGCACATCCCTAATCCTTTCCACTCATCACTTTAATTTCATGTTTCATATATCTTGTGTTTTATGACTGCTGGCAGATCAATTTCCCTCCTGGAATGAATAAAGTTCTATCATATCGTATTGTATAGTATCGTATCGTATTTTGCAAGATAAAGTCCAGTAAAGTCCGATCAAAGATAGCCTGAGGGTCATCAGTGAGGTAGATAGTAGATAGTTCAGGACTGTTAACTAGTGGTTAGAATGATGGTTCCGTTGCCTGATAACAGCTGTGAAGAAACTATCCCTGAATCTGGAGGTGTATGTGCTTCCAAGTTGCCTGATAAACAAAAGTGCCAAGAAGGGAAATGCTTGTACATCTTGGGGCTGAAATTTTAATGAGACTGCCTGGAGGAAAAAGATGAAATGTTCAAATTCCGTTTATGTGTGCAATATCACTTTGTCAACATCTGACTTCTGAGTAAAGGAGATAAATCACAGCCAATCACATGTTCCAAATAAATTATCCACTCTGCACCTGAGAATCATTTAACAGATGTCACATATTTCAGAGCTGTCTCTTTATCCACACCACTGCCTTATGGTGTTCTTCAAAGAAAGCTGTCACATATTTAATGTGCAGAATTAGCTTAGAAAAACTCAGCAAATAAAACTAAAATGCAAACACAGGAAATCAGAAATAAAACTGCTGGAGATGCTCGAAACAAAGAAAGGCAGGGTTGATATCTGAGACTGAGTTGATGATGGCATATGTTTACTTTGTTTCTCTCACTGAGTTGTGGAGCAACTCAAAATATGATTGTTGTGAAACTGCATCAACTTGGAAATGTAAAGGATTCCATTTTATTACCAGTTCAATCCTCACCTTGGGTACTCTTTACACTTTTAGACTTTGGACTTCAGTGATACACTGTGGAAACAGGACCTTCAGCCCACTGAATCCGCACTGACCAGCGATCACCCCATATACCTTAGCATTATCCTACACACAAGGGACAATTTACTGTTTTTATACCAAAGCCAAATAACCATACAAACCTGACGTCTTTACGATGTGGAAGGAAACAGAAGCACCCAGAGGAAAGCCACACTGAAACTGAGAATTTACAAATTCTGTACAGACAGTCTGTAGTCAGGATCGAATCCGGGCCTCTGGTCCGTAAGGCAGCAGTCTGTACAGAGTTTGTATGTTCTCCCAATGATTGCGTGGGTTTCCTCTGGCTGCTCTGGTTTACTCCCACATTCCATGCACTTGCAGTTTTGTAGATTAATTGGTTTCTGTAAATTGCCCCTAGTGTATAGGATAGAACTAATGTACAGGTGATCATTGTTCGGCGTGGACTCAGTGGGCCGAAGACCCTGTTTCCAGGCTGTGTATGTAAGAGCAGGAACTACAAACCCGTGAGTGGAAGGGGAGAACAGGAGCTGGATCCGAGTGAGTAGAAGTGACACATATTAACCATGTGCCCAGTGAGTTGAAACAGGATGCCAGAACGTAAACCAGTGAGTGGGAAGAAAATGCAAGAAGCAGATCCCTAGAGTGTAACGGGTATAGCTTGGACCCAATAGCAGCACAGAATCAGGCAGGTATAGTTGGTAATGAACTTTATTACGATACTGTAACACAGAGTAGTAACACAGAAATGGGTACACCGTACTCACACAGAGGCTCAGGATTGAGCGAGGGTTCCGAAGAGGGGCAGGCAGGATCGAATCCGTGTAGGCAGTCGGGAAATCGCTGGAGAGTCTTGCATGAATGCTGAGAACAATCTGGCGCTGTGTGAACGGTGAGGAGAGTCTATATACCGGGTTAATTGGTGATCAGAGGCAACTGAGTGCAACAGGTGAGGAGAGTTGGGCTGATGAGAGGGGAGTGGCAGGCGAGGAGAAGGAGGGACCGGTGGAAAAGTACTGGGAGGTGAAGTGGATGAGAATGAGGAGAGGGCAGACTGTGACATAGAGAGCAAAAAGGAAGCATAAAGTTAGAACTCCAGTGAGTGGAGAGAGAGAGAGAGAGAGTGCAGGAAGCAGCCCAGCTGAGTGGAAAGAGAGGGCAGGAACTGGCCAAAGTGAGTGGAGAGAGAATGCGGATCGACTGGGCCAAAAAATGGATCGACTGGGCTTATATTCACTGGAATTTAGGGCTAGAGGGGATCTTATAGAAACATATAAAATTCTTCAGGGATTGGACAGGCTAGATGCAGGAAAAATGTTCCCGATGTTGGGGGAGTCCAGAACCAGGGGTCACAATTTAAGAATAAGGGGTAGGCCATTTAGGACTGAGATGAGGAAAAACATTTTCACCCAGAGAGTTGTGAATCTGTAGAATTGTCTGCCACAGAAGGCAGTGGAGGCCAATTCATTAGATGTTTTCAAGAGAGAGTTAGATATAACTCTTAGGGCTAATGGAATCAAGGGATATGGAGAGAAAGCAGGAACGGGGTACTGATTTTGGATGATCAGCCTTGATCATATTGTATGATGGTGCTGGCTCGAATGGCTGATGGCCTTCTCCTTCACCTATTTCCTATGTTTCTGTCCATGAAAGGGAACATGGCAAATGTCATCTGATGAGCCAGATGCTGAACCGCCAAGGTTTTTTGGTGTGTGGCTGAATTCAGCCTGGAGACTTAGGGATTGATGTAGCAGATGAAAGAGCAACCTGCTTCACCTGTCTGTCGCGTGGCCTTTAGAAAGTGCTAACCGAGTGTGTGACAGCGATTGCTCACACAGATCCTACACCATCTGTGGATAAAGCGATTTCACCACCTGATGAGGTGTTCCTTTGTCAGCACTTTTTGCTTCAGAACAGATGACACCGTGATCAAAGAAAGCAAGGCCAGTGGAGACCCTAGCTGGACAGTACAGATATATGAGAGCTCTCCCTCTAGATATTAGGAGGGACCAGAAGCGATGGAAATCGCAATTATTTATTATCGTTGTGAACCCGAGAGGATGGTATGATCATTAAAACCAAGAGATTAAATGCTTTTCTGGAAGTAACGTGGTCACAAAGAACATTGAAAATACATCAGTACATATTGTATACAATATACATGTGTACACAGTCTGTCAGACTGTGGCTGGGGCGTGTAGCACTTGTGCTGACTAATGGTGAAGCCATTCCACCCAGTTACCTATCAGTTGCTGATGTGATGCGATTCAACGGCCTGAGCTACAGGGATGGGTTGTGCAGGCTAGATCTTTATTCCATGGAGAACAGAAAGTGGAGTAGTGATCTTATAGAGGTGTATAAGATCATGAGAGAAATAGATACACAAAAAGAGCACAGAGTCTTTTACTAAGGTTAAGGGAATCAAGAACCAAAGGACATAATATGAGAGGGGAAAGATTTAATAGGGTCCTGAGGAGCAACATTTTCACAGAGGGCAGTGGGTATATGGAATGCACTGCCAGAGGAGGTAGTTGAGGAACGTATTATATAACAGCATTCAAAAGGCACTTGTACAGGTACTGTACATGGATAGGAAAGGTTTAGGAGGATATGGGCCAATTGGACTGGCTTAGATGGAATATTGTGGTTGGCATGGATGACTTGTGCCAGAGAGCCTGTTTTCACGCTGTATGACTCTGTGACTCTGTGGAGTTAATAGGGAGGCAAGAGGGGAAAATGGGGATTAGTGTAATAATAGTTTTCACCGTTTGTTCTTTGTACCTTTTCATCTCCCTAGTTTCCCTCTACCCTGACTCAGTCTGAGGAATGATCTCGATCCGAAGCGTCGCCTATTCCTTTTCTCCAGAAAAGCTGCCTGAACGGCTGAGTTACTACAACATTTTGTGTCTATCTACATGATAGTCAATGCAGATGCAGTGAGCTGAAGAGTCAGCCAGAGGAAGTGGTTGAGGCAGGTCCAATAATAACGTTTTAAGACATTTGGAGAGAGACATGGACAGAAAAGGTTTGGAGAGAATGGCCTGTCCTCAGTGGTACAGTAGAGATGAGCCGCTTTACCATTGTGAGGAGATATCATTGAACTGTTGGTATAATTCCCTTTGGGTAACAGGCTACTGTGACAGCTCACTGTCGAAGAGTTGTGTCTGGAAAATTGGTGTTAAAAACAACAGGAAAATTAAGTGTGAACAGGCAGTTTCACTTCTACCATCCACAGCCCTTACAAAGCACATCTGTAGAGTTACTAAAAATAAAATGATCACCATCCATGATAATAATGAAATAGGAGCAACTAGCTCTTCCTTTTCCTATTTCTACGTCTATCACAATGCTGCTGCCAGTACCTGGCTCATTGCCTTCCTCTTCGAGATATTCTAACTATATTTCAGCCAGCTTTATTCAATGACACTTTAGCTAGGAGCTTTCCTTCAGCACCACCACTTGTTTCAGGCTGAAGCTGTTGTTGTTTTCGATAAATCACCAGAATAAGGCAACAGAGTGTACCACAAAGCATTGTATTGCACTACCTGAAAAGGCACATAGGCTCACGTATCTGCATTGGTACTCACAAACCCCGAGTACACAGCAGAGCGCGCCATCGTATCATATCCTGTTGTCGATCTCCTTGAAATTTTGAAAGTGACCACTAATAAATTCATTTTCTCTCCTCCTCCCCCACTGTAGAGCCACCATGTGCAAATAATCAGGTCCCGGAAGTTTGTTGAATTATGGTTCCTTTAATTTTTTTCAAATTTCCTCTCTGTTAATATCAAATACTTTATGTTCCACCCTCTTATTACACTCTTGGTTGCCCAGTGGTCTGTGTGTATTTATCACAGTCTGTGTCTGTAGTCTGTGTGTATCTAACACAACAAGGTAGATTGGAAGGAGCTTAGAATATGAGAGGTCTGCACAAGAGTCTGATAACTGTAGGGAGAAAGCTGTTCTTCAATCTGGCGATATGTGCTTCCAAACGTTTGTGTCTTTTCTTGACAAGGAAAGAGAGAATAGAAGGGTGAGAGTGCTCTTTGATTATGATGGCTGTTTTCCTGAGTCAGCATGAAGTGCAGATGGAGTTGATGGATGGGGGGGATTTTGTGCAGTCTTGCGCAGAACAGTTGCAATACCACACTGCAATGCATCTGGACATGATGCTCTCTATGGTGCATTTGCAGATATTCAGAAGAGTCATTGGTGACATGCCAAACTGCCTTTGCCTCTTGAGGAAGTTGAGGCTTCAGTGTGTCTTCTTGGCCATAGCATCAATGTGGTTGGATCAGGACAAATTGTTTGCGGTGTTTAAACCTACGAACTTGAATTGATCTCCAAATTAAACCTATAAATATGAAACCAGTTGATTTTTTAACATTTGTCAGGAGATTTTAAAGAAGATGCCTTGCCACCTGTGACTAGTGTGTTTATAACTGGAGATGGACACAAAATGCTGGAGTAACTCAGCAGGTCAGGTAGCATCTCTGGAGAAAAGGACTAGGCAACGTTTCGGGTTGAGACCCTTCTTCAGACGTCTTCAAAAAACGTCTTCAAAAGAGTTCAGATTTATAACTGGTGCCTACTTGTCTTTTACAACGGGGTGAGCCAGGAAATTCATGGTTAAAAATGATTTCAGTCTCAATTGAATTGTTCTACAAAAAGAAACAAAGCACATTTCTGTTACATGCTCCATGATCATATGACGTCCTCCCACAGCACTTTACAGACAGTGAGGTACTTCTGATAGTGCAGCCACTGTTGTAATGTAGGAGCAAATAACAGCACAGATCTCCTGAATATCCCGATAGCCAATTAGTATCTTCTACACTTGTATAAATCAAGGTGATTTCTACTCCAGTGAACTCCAGTAAATGTTCTCTGCGCAATTTCAGTGCAATCACTTTCCTACAAAAATTAAAATATTTTACAGATTTAGATTGGAGTTTAATATCAACATGTTTATCACTGTACTGAAATAGTAATCCCAGACATTCTTGTATGCACAAACTAAACTAATGAGTCGCACAGCACCTGCACTCGTTCTGCAATGGCCAGTCCAACCTTCCAGTTGCACGTCATTTCAATTCCTCTTCCCATTCCCACAGCAAATTCTCTATCGTCTATCATCTGACTTGCTCTTGTACCCACTAAGCAAATGTTCTCACACTAGAGTCACAGCGACATACAGTGTGGAAACAGGCCCTTCAGCCCAACTTGCACACACCGACCAACATGTCCCATTTACACTAGTCCCACTTGCCTGTGTTTGGCCCATATCCCTCAAACACTGTCCTATCCATTTACCTGTCCAAATGTTTCTTGAGCGTTGTAATACCATCTGCCTCAACTACCTCCTCCAGCAGCTCGTTCCATACACACACCACTTGTAGCGGCAGATTTTCATATCTTTCGGGAAACTAACTCCTTAGCTGTTAAATGGATGAGCAGGGATAAGGGGAATATCTTCGATACGCATGTGATCTGGCTCACAGAGACCTTCAGAACTTCTTCACAGATAAGTCTTCAAAAACACAGTCCTTTGATTAATAAATGCTTTATTGTTGATAGAAAACGGTAAAATACATCCAAACTTCTTCCGACATTACTGCAATCTTCTTCGAATTCCAGCTTATTACTTTAAACATTAGAAAACTCCTTGTGTCTCCGTAACAATGGCATGATCTCCTTTGGAACTCGCATGATCTCGCTATGGCATGCATAGTCGAAGGGTTAACTTCTGCGCAAGCATCTTAGCTCCAAACACGCCCAAAAACACGTCATAAATCCCACCCACAATATAACGGGGTAGTCTAAAATTTAAAGGCACATGCCATCATTAATGACATGCAAAACAGGCCAAATGGCCACTACACCACCCCCTGTGTGAAAAAGTTACCCCTCAGGTTCCTATTAAATCTTCCCCCCCCACCCCCCTCCTCCCTCACCTTCAATCTATGTCCTCTGGTTCTCAATTCCCCTACTCGTGCAGTGATGTTACTTGACAGCCAGGGTCCAGTTCATCGGCTCCAACACGGTAACCACTGAAGTTAAGTTCACAGAATTTAAAAGCAAAGACTTCAATAAAAGGCTTCAACTGTTGTTAAAACCCATCCAGTTCACTGATGTTGTTCAGGAACAGGATAGAACAGTGGTGTAGCTGGTCACAGCTTCAGAAACCCGAGTTTGATCCTGACAACGGACGCTATCTATGTGAACGTTGCACATTCTCCCTGTGACTGGGTGAGTTTTCTCCCAGTGTTTTGACTTCCTCCCACATTATGAGCAGCCCAAGGGGAATACGACATGCTGCTCCTCCAGTTTGCCTGTGGTCTTGCTCTGGCAGTGGAGGGGGCCCAGGACAGAAGAGGTCAGTATGGGAATGAGAAGGGGAGTTAAAATGGCTAGATGTCTTTGCCTCTTGATCTCCCAATAATGGCTGGGAGATCGTGTAGGCTATGGCAGACTGAGCGCAAATGTTCAACGAAATGGTAGCTTTCACCTCTAACTCTATGGTACATTGAATTATTCGTCTTTCGGTAACGTTCACAACCTCCCCCCCCCCCCTCCTCCTCTTTCTCCCTCATACACATCCCCCTTTCTAACCTCCTCCCCCTCCACCATGCCCCATATGGTCTTGCACCAATCTCTTTCTTCCCCCTTCCCCTCCACTTCCATACTTTCCTCCGGCTTCACAATTCACGTCTTCAATCTCTCCATTGCACAACTTCTGTTCTAACCTCCAGCCTTTGTTCCCACCATCTCCATATCAAAACCCCTCTTGCCTGTGTCCACCTGCCTCACTTTGTCCTGCTTCTTCCCTCTTTCAGCTTTCTTCCTCCTCCTCCACCCCCCCCCCCACCCTCACAATCAGTCTGAGGAAGAGTAAATGAAACGTGACCCATCCATGTTTGCGAGAGATGCTGCCTGACCCATTGTTACCACCACTTTGTGTCCTTGAACATGTGCTAGGGATGTATTCCCCATCTTCCTACTGAAGCACCGTTTTCTGCACTCTGTTTATTTTCTCTTTTGCACTACCCGATGTACTCATGTGCTGTACCATTTCCCTCACGTATAGTATGATCTGCCTGGAAAGAACACAAAACAAAGTTTATCGCCGTATCTGGGAACACAAGACAATAATAAATCAATTCCCATGTCAATACTGATACCGATAGGTCAAAGATGGCTCCACCTTCCCCTTCTCAATCACTTCTCTGATCACCTGCTCCCAACTTTCCAGTCTCTTCTGTTTCCATTTTAGACTGAGCATCTGCTGTTCAATTCTTGCAAATTAGCAAAACCTTTTGAATCAGCCCTCAGGGTCACTCCATTTGATAGCCTGACACCTTCAGCTGAAGAGGTCTGAAGAAGCATGTGTTTTCTTCTGTGAAGTTGCCCGCCGTAATAGCTTTCCCTTGCAGAATAGATTGATTTAGGTGCAAGAACTGAACAATTGCAAGTTTAAAGCAATTGAACTTGTTGAACTTGGACAGAGTGGATGTGGAGAGGATGTTTCCACTAGTGGGAGAGTCTAGGACTAGAGGTCTTAGCCTCAGAATTAAAGGACGTTCTTTTAGGAAGGAGATCCACTTTGGTTATCCACTTTGGTGGCAGGAACAAGAAGGCATATTATTATCTGAATGGTGTCAGATTAGGAAAAGGGGAGATCTGGGTGTCCTTATATGTTACTCACTGAAAGTAAGCATGCAGCTACAGCAGGCAGTGAAGAAAGCTAATTTGAGTATAGGAGCAAAGAGGTCCTTCTGTAGTTGTACAGAGCCATGGTGAGACCACACCTGGAGCATTGTGTGCAGATTTGGTCTCCTAATTTGAGGAAGGACATTCTTGCTATTGAGGGAGTGCAGTGTAGGTTCATGAGGTTAATTCCCGGGATGGCGGGACTGTTATATAATGAACGAATGGAACAACTGGGCTTGTATTCACTGGAATTTAGAAGGATGAGAGGATATCTTATAGAAACATATACAATTATTAAGGGATTGGAACACGCTAGATGCAGGAAACATCCTGATGTTGGGGGAGTCCAGGGGGCCACAGTTTAAGAATAAGGGGTAGGCCATTTAGAACTTAGATGAGGAAAAACTTATTCACCCAGAGAGTTGTAAATTTGTGGAATTCTCTGCCTCAGATAGCAGTGGAGGCCATTTCACTGGATGCATTCAAAAGAGAGTAAGATAGAGCTCTTAGGGCTAGCGGAATCAAGGGATATGGGGAGAAGGTAGGAACGGGGTACTGATTGTGGATGATCAGCCATGATCACATTGAATGGCGGTGCTGGCTCGAACGACCGAATGGCCTACTCCTGCAACTATTTTCTATGTATCTATGTGATGAGGCAAAATTTATTTAGTCAGAGGGTGAATTCTTTGCCACTGAAGGCTGTGGAGGCTAAGTCAATGACGAGCCAGCACCGCCATTCAATATGATCATGGCTGATCATCCAAAATCAGTACCCCGTTCCTGCTTTCTCCCCATATCCCTTGATTCCACTCAAGCCGAAGGAAGGAAGGAAGGAAGGAAGGAAGGAAGGAAGGAAGGGAGGGAGGGAGGGAGGGAGGGAGGGAGGGAGGGAGGGAGGGAGGGAGGGAGGAAGAAAGGGAGGGAGGGTGGTAAATTAGCTAAAAAGGAGGAGTTGGAGGGAGGAAGAAAAGGAGGAATGTGAAAGAAAATGCAAGAAGGAGGGAGGGTTGGAGAGAATAGGATAAGGAAGCATGAAGACAATAAGGAACCCCCCCACTTACCTTGAATCTAGGCCCTCTAGTTTCATTTATGCTAGATAAAAGGAACTGTTTCCAGCAGTTTACCTTTTCTATAGCCCATCATAATTTAATATACTTCAGTCAAAACCCCTCTTAACCTTTCATGTTCCAGGGAAAACAGACTGAGCTTAACGGTCCATTCCAAGAAGCATCCTGCTGAGTCTCTTGTGCACCCACTCCAGCGCTGTCGTGTCTTCTCTACATTTGAAGGCCGGTCGTCACTTCTGATGGAACAGGACTAGATTCACAAGCACAGTCTTGAACACAGGAGGATTATGTCTCCAGAGTACCAATTAAGATCATGGCCATTTCATATAGAAGCAGGAGCAGCCCAAACAACATTTTAATAATTCAGTAAGGCCTCGGCTGACCTGACTTTCGCTTCAGCTCTGCTTTCCTGTCCATGCCCCAAAGCCTGTAGTTTCCAACTCATCCAAAAGATCTACCTCAACTATGACATCGCCTTCAAAATTAAATTCAGAATTCACTTTTAGAATTCAATTCCTGCTGTTACAACATGCAGGGCAAGTGCAATTGGATTTTTTTTTAAAGAGCACTGCTGAGGTAGGCAGGCGAGTGCTGGAATCTTATGTTCAGGAAAGGCTTGAGTTGGACGACCACGCCTCCCATGGGGGCTATGGGTGGGAAGTGCAACGGGTCTGCACTTGTGCTAATACATAACTAAAACTCTGATCTTGTGCTCTACCGGTTTACACGGTTTTTCAATTTGCGAAAAACGGTACGCGATAGCGCTACGATTCTTCACCAGCTCACTCAACGTTCTTCTGTGCTGTGAGTGCAACAAGTTTTGTTCCGATTGGTGGCATATTGTAAAAGTTAGCGAGGTTTAAAAATGCTAAAAACCGCGTGTGCGCAGATTGGTCTCCTCTCCTGTCAGTCACCCGGGATGGCGACAGCCCTTCCGGCGCACCATCGCCTCACTGATTGGCTGACTCCTCTGTCTCCTCTGTCACAATAAAGCTGAAGGAGCGGAGCGAGCAGAGTTTCTGCGTCTCCGTGGCCGGAGTGCGGAGCGGCCGGAGTGCGGAGCGGGCGGAGTGTGGAGCAGCCGAAGTGCGGAGTGGCCCAGAGCCTGGATGACTGTGAGGCCCACTGCTACAACTTAGAGATCCTGGGAGGAGGGAGAGTGGGGGGCTTGAGGGAGCCGGGCGCTGGTGAGGCCAGGGCCGGGTGCTGGTGGGGCCGGGCGCTGGTGGGGACGGGCGCAACACACACCAGCTCCAGCCTCTTCCCCTCTGGTCCCCCTCTGGCTCCTGGCCCCTCCCCCGTGATACCCTCCTCTCCCCCATGGCTCTTCCCCGTCTTTTCTCCGAGCTCCTCCCCCCCCCACACCCCCCTCCCTCGCCCTCACCCCCCTCTGTCTCCCACACTCCCCCCCAACAACCCCCTCCCCTCCCTCCCTCCCCCACTCCTACCTCTCCCCCCTCCCCCCTCTGTCCCCCATGCCCTCTCCCTCCCCCACTGCCCCCTCCCTCCCTCCCCCACACACACCTCCGCCCCCCCCCCCACACCCCTCCCTCCCTCTCCCACTCCTGCCCCTACCACCCTCCCTCCCCTCCCCCACAACCCACTCCCTCCCCCATACCCCCCTCCCTCCCCCACACCCCCTCTGCCCCCCACACCCCCCTCCCCACCCACACCCCTCTCCACGCCCACACACTCCCCTCCCCCGCCCACACACTCCTTTCCCACTCCACCCACTCCACCCCCCCCCACCCCCCACACATGAAGAGGAGGGGAAGGGAGTGTTTGGAGATGAGGGGAAATGAGCCACACCTGCACAGTTAGGGGCTATGGGTGAGTGGTGGAATATTCCGTTGGGGGAACGGGTTGCATTGGGGGAGCAGGTGAGTGGTGGAATATTGCATTGGAGAATGGGTTGTGCTGGGGGATCAGGCCTCCCATGTGACTGGGACCCAACAGGTCCCACTTAGTCTAGTACTCCCTAAAATCCTGTAAGATCTCCACACTTTAATCCCCTTTTCTCTTTCCAATAGAACTCCAGCAATTCATCTGCCTCTGAATTACTTGCGTTCCAGTCCAATGCTAATTTGCACAAGCGAACATGGGCTTCCTTGACCACAAATGTTTAGTAGTCTCGTAATGATTAAATAACACTGTGCTTCATATTTAGTGGTATGCTACAGGGAAGTGTGGCTAATCTGGACTTCTACTTTAAACATGATCTTGGCGAAGTTGGAGGTGAGGGGGCGTCTTGTAAAATCTTCCAAGCATTGCTCATCTTCCGCGTGACAATGACCCTTAATGCAGCAGGATTGAGTCTCTGTTTTCTGCTGATCCCGAATTGAAGATTATTAATTACTGTGATGAGTAGAACAGATGAAATAAAAATAAATGCACCTGGGTCCAGCTTTCGAAATTTAAAAGGAACCATTGAAGGCTCGTGAAAAAAAGCTTAACGGCCTTTGACTTTCAAAGAGGTTTCTCTACAAATAAGAGATTTCATACACAAATGACTGTGGGCTGTTCAGAAAGGCAATAAATCATTCCCCATGGGCTCAAAATGGTATAATTAGAAGCCGTGAGAATATGGGTTAGTTCAGAAAATGTTTTCTGCATCTTTCTTTCCTTCTATCTCTCTCTCTCTCTCTCTCTCTCTCTCTCTCTCTCTCTCTCTCTTGATACATTTCCTTAGCTTCATTCCTCAAACCTCCCACCACTCTTGTGAACAAAAATGAAATAGATTGCAGCATCTGTCATTAATTCGCAATGCACCATCGCACTTCTACTCACTGAAGAACTTTTAAAATGTAATTGCAGTTATAATATTGGGAAAATATACTCTGTATCTCTCTGAATCTCTCTGAGGAAATATTTTACAAGACACAATATGTGGTAAAACATCAAAATGCTATTGAAAATCAACAAACCCCAGATACTGGGATATTTGAAGTAAAAGCAAGAAAATGCTGCAAGCATCGGCAATGTAAGCTTGAGAAACAACTTCTCATCTTCCATCTGGGCATATTGTAAACCGTAGGACTCAGTACTGAATCCTATAATGTGAGGTACTTTGCTTTCTCACTTTGTACTAGAACTGTGCAGTTTTACTGCAAGGTTATCCATCTGCAATACTGACTCAGATTTGCTCTTGTCACAAACACTGACTTCTCTCTTTCCCATTTCTGATGAAACGTTAATTCTGTTTCTCTTTCCCACAGATGCTGCCCGACATGCTGAGCTTTTCCAAAATACAAAATATCTTGCTTTATTTGGATGCATTCATGATATTGCATACATATGTTGTGTTAGATTTCCATAATTTTTAGACACATTTTTGAAGGGCACAGATGGGGTAGGTAATGGGAAACTTCTTCTCAGAACTGAGGTGTCTAAGCAGAGGAGGCATAGGATTACAGTATGGTGTAAAAGGCTTAGAGTGGATCTGAGAAGACTTGTTTCACCCAAAGGATGGTTGGAATCTGGACACATTGCCTGAGGGAATATTTGAACAACATTCAAGAAGTAGAGATTAAGAGGAATATGGATCAAATGCAGGCAAATGGGAATAGCTAAGATGGTCATCTTGGACAGCATGTTGTGAGTTGGACAGAATGGCCTGTTTCTGTGCTGCATTACTCCACGACCAAGTATCCAGTTGAGAACTTGAATCACCACAATGTAGAAAGCTATGGGCCAAGTGGTGGTAAAGTGTAGATGGGTACGTAATGGTCAGCATGGGCACTGTGGGCTGAAGGGCCTATTTCTGTGCCATATGACAATGACTATCATCACTTGAGCTCCAAGCCCACACTTCCTACATTTATGGAGCGACTTTAATTCAGTGTCCTGCATGAGGAAGAATTGCACTGCACTCTGCCCACTGAGTTTAGGGTTTATAATTTCATAAATCCCAGTTCGAGTCACGAAAGACGAGTTATTGTCAGGCTGGTTCTGTTGACAGCCCTGACCAATGATATGTTTAATGTGGTAACAGATAGAGGCTTGGCTTTGCATTACACATAATTCACGGAACGAGTTATATGAGGCTCAGGTGAGGTATAAAAATGAGGTTAATTGTGTTACATTAAATAAAGCTACATTAAATGGGGTATAGATAGTGATGGAAACATTCCCACTTATCAGAATTGGCACGGTGGCGCAGCGGTAGAGTTGCAGCTTTAATGCGCCAGAGATCCAGGTTCGATCCTGACTACAGGTGCTGTTTGTACGGAGTTTGTACGTTCTCCCCTTGACCTGTAGCTCCAGGAGCTCCAGTTTCCTCCCACACTTCAGAGACATATAGGTTTGTAGGTTAATTGGCTTGGTAAAATTATAAATTGTCCTTGGTGTATATAGGATAGTGTTAGTGTACGGGGATTGCTTGTCGGGGCAGACTCAGCAGGCCGAAGGGCGTGTTTCCGCGCTGTATCTCTAAATTAAAAAGGAAAGGACATAGATTTAGTAAAGGGCGTAAAGAGGAAGAGATTATTATGGGATCTGAGGGAAACCCGTTTCATTCAAAGATTGGTGAAAACCTGGAATACAATGGCCGAGAGAGTGGCTGGAGCAGAATTAATGCCATAACTTAAGAAGTGTCCAGATGCATTGTCCATCAGCCATGATCACAATGAATGGAAGTGCTGGCTCGAAGGGCCGAATGGCCTCCTCCTGCACCTATTTTCTATGTTTCTATGCTATGGTCCAAGTGGTGGGATATGGGATTTATATAGATGGGTGCCCTGTGGTCTTAATGGGCATGGTGGACTGAATGGCATGTTCTATGTTATATAACCATATTATATGTTATATAACGGAGTCCATGACTCCATCTAAAATGTGGTGACATGAAGATCATGTGGAAGGGGCCATGACATCAAGTGTCTCCTTTCTTTTGTCAGATTGTCCTGCTGCCTTCAGAGGGCCCTGTGTCTGAAATCCCACGTCACTCTGATGCTGCCCTATCTTTTAATTTGCACCACTGAGCTCATAAATGACAGTAATGATTTTACGTCATTTCAGTCAAAAATACTTCCCTTTTAATATTTAAACAACAATAGTGAAGGAATTTAATTAAAACCTGCCGGGAGATAATTATGACAATGGATATCTTTGCGTATAATTGTGAAATAAAACTATCACTAATTTATATACTGGATATAAAATCGGTCCACTATTGGGCACGTTTAATTAAAAAACAGAATGCTGAGATTCACAGATATATTTTAAAATCGTACTCCTAAATGAAGCACGGTGTCTGTTGCCTAGCAACATCTTTGCAGAAGCACAGTATGAATCAGTGTCATGGGTCATGGGTGACATTAACAAAAGCCGGGGCAGCAGAGAACAAGACAATACCAGACAGGCTATGTGTGGGAGAATACAAACCTACATTTATGTAGCACCTTACACAGCCTTGGAGCATCAGCCTTGCCCCACACCCAGCAAAGAAATTTGCTGTGGTGATGTAATAAATGCAATAAAAATTTGTAAGTACAATGTGATAATTATCAGTCATAGAGTTATGCAGCACAGAAATATGCTCTTTGGCCCAACTTGTCCATGCTGACCAAAATGCCTTTCTGAGACGTCCCATTTGCCATCAATTGGCCCATATCCTAACCTTTTCTCATCCATGAACCTGTCCAAATACCTTTCAAATGTTGTTATTGTACCTCCCTCTACCACTTCCTCTGACAGCTCGTTCCATGTAGCCACCAAACCTCTGTGTGAAAAACTTGCCTCTCAGGCCCCCTTTAAATCTCCCCTCCCCTCACCTTAAATCTATACTCTCTAGTTTTAGACTCCCCTGGCTTGGGAAAAAGACTGTCACCATCCACCTTATCTATGCCCCTAATGATTTTATAAATTGAAGTTGCTTTTTGATGCTTTGGGGAAAGTTGTCCAGCTTAATAACATCCCTGATATAGTATGGCGATCAGAACTGCACACAATATCTGCACACAATATTTGAAGTACGATCTCACCGATGTCTTATAAAGCTATAATATGACATTGTAACTGTTATGCTCAATGGTCTGTTCGATGAAGGAAAATATGTTAAAAGCCTTTTGCATCGCTTTGTCTATGTCACTATGTTCAGGGAACTATTTTACAGCACTTGCTCCTCTGTTCTGCAACACGCTCAAGGCCCATGTCATCTACTTTGTAAGTTCTAGCCTGGTATAACATACAAATCTATTTTTATGTTGTTCACATAGGGACTAATGTTGACTGGGACAACACCGTGAATTCCTTTGAATGTGCAATGGCTTGTACAACAGAAGGTAACTAAAAAGGAAATACAGGAAGAAAAGATGAAATATGAAGGTAAGCTACTGTAATAATATAAAAGCAAATAGCAAGAGTTTCTTCAGTTATATAAAGAGTAAGGAAGGGGTGGGAGATTGCAACCTTCACGTGGACCGCCCTGTTTCGACGAATGCAATCAACTTGGCATGCACAATCAAGTAGATCAAATAGAACAAGTTGTCCTACAACTTTAGGCTGTGCACGCCATACGCAAGAAGCAGAAGAAGAAGACGAGTAAGGAAGAGGCAAGAGTGGAAGTTGGGCTGCTGGAGAATGATGCAGGAGAAGTGATAAGGGGGAATTAAGAAATGACAGAGGTGTTGAATAACCTTTTTATTCCAATAAGGGAGCAGGTAGCAAATCAAAGGTAGCAAATCAAATCCAAAATCTCTGAATGAAGTGTGCAAAGTAGAGATAATTAGCCAAGGGAATGTAAATCATGGAACGATCAAATTGTTTGGGCACAGAGGGAAAATTTTAAGTTCATGTCAGCCCCTTGAGGTAGCAATCCCATCTGTCCCATTCCACTGCCCTTTCTCTCTCAGTTATGTATGCTTTTCCTCGCTCAAGTGTTGATCCCGTTCCACAGTCTAGATCCTGATTGATTTCCCATTTCCCAACCCCCACAAGCACCTCTTCGCAGCTCAATGAGTAAATAACCTTTTCAAGAGTCAATAGTGTTTAATTGTCACACGCACCAGGACCAGAACGATGAAGCAGAATACAGAAAGGAGATTGAGTACCTCGTAACTTGGTGCCAAGACCTCATTCTCCCTCAATGTCATCAAAACTAAAGAGATAGTCGGTGACCTCAGGAAGTGAAGCAGTGCTCACTCCAGCAGACATTCATGGCACTGAAATGGTGAAGGTCGAAGGTTCCTAGGAATAAATATCACCAGCAAGTTTCTTTTCATTTCACTGCACATCTTGACTTGACCTAAACCAGCCACAGCAAAGCTATGGCCAAGAAAGCACACAGATGCCTCTACTTCCTTAGTAGGCTTAGGAGGTTCGGCATGTCCCCTACAACTCACCAAATTCTACAATTGTGCCGTAGAAAGTATTTTATCAGGATGCATCACAGCCTGGTTCAGGAACTGCTCTATCAAAGACCACAAGGAATTGCAGAGAATAGTGGACATAGCTCAGACCATCATGCAAACCAATTCTATCTGCACTTCACTCTGCCTCAGCAAGGCTGCCAGCATATTCAAGGACCAGTCTTACCCCTTTTACTCCCCTCTCCCAACAGGTAGGAGATACAGAAGTTTGAAAACCCATACCTTCCCAGTTTCTTCCCAGTTTCCCGGCTGTTATCAGGCAATTGAACATCACCTCTCATCACGTAGTGTGGTCCTGACCTCCCATCAACCTCATAGACCTTTGAACTGCCTTCAATCGGACTTCAGCTATCTTCAATGTTATATTTGCATTAAATGTTGTAGTCTTTATCCTTTATCTTTACACTGTGAACGGCTTGATTTTATTCATGTGTAGTCTTTTATTTGACTGGGTATCAAGCAAAGAAAAGCTTTTCGCTATATCTCAGCACACGTGGCAATAATAAACTAAATTGAACAAAACATTTGCTGCAACTTTTTGGGCATTTACTCATTCATTAAGGCCAGGAGTTTAAAACTGTACCCACTGACTTTGAGCCAACAGGTCCCCTCTAATTAGCCTGTCTAAACTATGCAGCATTTGAATTCACACGCACACTTGGCGATGCCTATTAATTAATGTGCAAACATGGCTATCGGCAAAGATATGGGTTAAAACTGAGGCAATTTCACTTGGTCAAATGTTTTTTTTGATGCAGCAAGTGTTGGGAAACATTCTGCTGAGCGCTAATTGAGCTTATTAGCCACTGTAGGCACAGGCAGATGCACTGGCAGATCATTGTGTCCAACGTTTCACAATCAATTAGCAGTGATTGAGGCAGAGGAATGGATAGAGATGGAATTGCTCTGGACAGCATCTTCTTTCGTGCCTCATGCAGTATAGAAAGAGTATTTACAAGTTTTTTTAATTATTCAATCACAGAAATTTGGCTGACCTCTAATTGGTCTAGAGATCAGTGCTGTTCCATGGCATTTTGAAGAGGCAATCAGATCATTATACGGTCTGGGGTCATACATGGAACAAACTGGATAAGATAAATCACCTTTTTCCCTTTCCTCGAGGGTAGGAAACCTGATGTTTACTTTTGACAACCTTGTAGCTTCAAGCTTATGTCTAACCACCTGTAATTACAATTGGCTGCTGCTGTCAGTTTCTGACTCATTATTATTAACTGGAATCTAGGACATTTCCTCCATATTTTGTCTGTACCTTAGTCTGTAGTCCAGCAATTTAGCCAATAAATTACTTGGAAGATAGACACAAACCACCAGATTCAGCAACAGTTTCTTTCCCACTGTTATTGGACTACTGAATGGTCATAGAAACATAGAATCATAGAAAAATAGGAGCAGGAGTAGGCCATTCGGCCATTCGAGCCAGCACTGCCATTCAATATGATCATGGCTGATCATCTAAAATCAGAACCCCATTCCTGCTTTATCCCCATATCCCTTGGTTCCTTTAGCCCTAAGAGCTAAATCTAACTCTCACTTGGAAACATCTAGTGAATTGGCCTCCACTGCCTTCTGTAGCAGAGAATTCCACAGATTCACAACTCTTTGGGTGAAGAAGTATTTCCTCATCTCAGTCCTAAATGGCCCGCCCCTTATTCTTAAACTGTGACCCCTGGTTCTGGACTCCCACAACATCGGGAACATTTTTCCTGCATCGAGCCTGTCCAACCCTTTAAGAATTTTTAGGTTAATTAGCTTGGTAAATGTAAAAATTGTCTCTAGTGGGTGTATGGTAGTGTTAATGTACGGGGATCGTTGGTCGGTGCAGACCCGGTGGGCCGAAGGGCCTGTTTCCGCGCTGTATCTCTAAACTAAACTAAATTTAAATGTTTCTATAAGATAACCTCTCATCCTTCTAAATTCCAGTGAATACAAGCCCAGCCGATCCATTCTTTCATCATATGTCAGTCCTGCCATCCCGGGAATTAACCTGGTGAATCTACGCTGCACTCCCTCAATAGCAAGAATGTCCTTCCTCAAATTAGGAGACCAAAATTGCACACAATACTCTAGGTGTGGTCTCATCAGGGCCCTGTACATCTGTAGTAGGACCTCCTTGCTCCGAAACTCAAATCCTCTCACAATGAAGGCCAACATGCCATTAGCTTTCTTCACTGCCTGCTCTACCTGCATGCTTACTTTCAGTGACTGATGTACAAGCTCACCCAGGTCTCGTAGCACCTCCCCTCTTCCTAATCTGATACCATTCAGATAATAATCTGCCTTCCTGTTCTTGCCACCAGTGGATAACCTCACATTTATCCACATTATATTGCATCTGCCATGCATTTGTTCACTCACCCAACCTATCCGTCACCCTGCAGCCTCATAGCATCCGCCTCGCAGCTCACACAGCTACCCAGCTTTGTGTCATTCGCAAACTTGGAGATGCCAATCAGTTCTCTATCCATGTCAATACCCTACCCCCAATACATTGTGCTCGAATTTTGCCACTAATCTCTTGTGTGGGACTTTGTCAAAGGCTTTTTGAAAGTCCAGATACACCACATCCACTGGCTCTCCCTTATCCATTCCACTTGTTGCATCCTCAAAAAATTCCAGAAGATTAGTCAAGCATGATTGCCCCTTCATAAATTCATGTTGACTTTGACCAATCTTGTCACTGCTTTCCAAATGCGCTGCTATAACATCTTTAATAATCGACTCGAGCAACTTCCCCACTACCGATGTAAGGCTAACTGGTCTTTAAATCCCTGTTTTCTCTCTCCCTCCTTTCTTGAAAAAATTGAGTTACATTGTCCCTCTAGTCCACAGGAACTGATCCAGAGTCGAGAGAACATTAGAAAATTATCACCAATGCATCCACGATTTCTAGGGCCTTGAGTACTCTGGGATGCAGACCATCTGGCCCTGGAGATTTATCTGCCTTCAGTTTACCTAACACCATTTCCTGAGTAATGTGGATTCCCTTCATTTACTACACCCCCCCCCCCCCCACTAGATCCTCGGTCCCCTAATATTTCTGGGAGATTGTTTGTGTCTTCCTTAGTGAAGACACAACCAAAGTACTCGTTTAACTGTTCTGCCATTTCCTTGTTTCTCATTATAATTTCAACTGTCTCTGATTGTAAGGGACCTACATTTGGCTTCACTAATGTTTTCCTTTCTACAAATCTCATAACATAATGGTCCTCCCATAAATATAGGTGTAGTCCCAATCTACCTCATTTTGGCCCTTGCATTTTTTTTCTATGTACTTTCTCTGAAACTGTAACGCTATAACACTGTAACACTATATTCAGCATTCTGGTATTTTGCTCTGTTGCTCTTGTGTAATAGCTTGATTGCACTCATGAATTTTACAATTTGGCAGAATAGCTTTCAAATAAGGCTCTTCACTGTGTCTTGGTACACCTGCCCTATAATAAACATAGTGATTTTTTTGTGACAATACGGCTTACCGGCACCTCTAAAAAAAATTATAAACTAGATTTACAAATGCTTAGGATTTGTATTATTACAAAACGAATCAACAATATTATTTGTCCCAGAGAAAATCTCGAACCATTCTCTGTAGAAAGTGGAGGCGTTCTTCTTTTGTTCATGAACATAAATTTTCCTGATTGGGCAGAATTGGTTTGCCATTTTTCCCAGTTCTCACTTGAAAAGTTACAAAGTTCATCCATGGCAGCCGATGTGCAATACCCTTTATCTCTCCTATGCTCAAATTCGAGTCCTGTTGCTTGAAGTCTGCATGTTTTGACCGATTGTGTGTTTTCGGACTTGCCCTACCATCATAAAAGGCCTGTCCCACTTTTGTGACCTTTACAGGCGACTGCCGGCACCCGTCGTAGGTCGCCGAAATTTTCAACATGTTGAAAATTCAGCGGCGACCAGAAAAATGCTACGACTTTGAAACTTCTCACGGCCGTAGGAGACCTCTCACGACCATACGGGCGACCCCTGGCGACATGTCGCAGGTGACCTCTCACGACCATAGGAGACCTCTCACGATCATACAGCCTGTATGGTCATGAGAGGTCTCATATGGTCCTGAGAGGTCTCCAAAGAGTCGTAGCGTCATTCTGGTCGCTGCTGAATTTTCAACATGTTGAAAATTTCGGCGACCTATGACGGATGCCGGCAGTCGCCTGTAAAGGTCGCGTAAGTGGGGCAAGCCCCTAAGTGTGTAGGCATTCATAGAATTCACAACTTCCACCAGGTTTAACTCTTTTACCAAAGATAGAAGCAGAGTGCTGGAGTAACTCATCAGCTCAGGCAGCATCTCTGGAGAAAATGGATAGGTGACATTTCGGATCGAGGCCGTTCTTCAGGATCCCGACTTGAAGCATCATCAATCTATTTTCTCCAGAGATGCAGCTTGATCCACTGAGTTACTCCTGCATTTTGTGTCTATGTTTGGTATAAACCAGCAGTTCCTTTTTTATTACATTTCAAATCTATTTGCTACAGTACTCGCCATCAGTATTATGTATCTGCCCCCTGTGAGTTACCTGTCTATAGTAAAGTAACATACCGAGTGCTCAGAGAAATACACTTGTAGTGCAAAGATCTAACATGTGTTTGATTTATTCAAGGTTTCCCCTTGGGATGTTCACACAAGATCAAATACTTTGAATAGTAATATCTGAGCTGCAGAGGAACAATAGCCGATACAAAGCAGTGAGAGAGAGGGGAGAGATAAAGATAGGTGATAGGTGTCTCCTTCACATCGGCAAGATCAAGTGCAGACTGGGTAATCATTTTGCGGAATGCTTGTGCCCTGTCCACAATGGCCGTCTTGATCTTCGCATTGCATGTTAATTCAATTCCCCTTCCCATTTCCACACTGACCAGCCTTTGTTTCAACACTGCCCTCTCCCCTTTCCCGACTTGATTCTGTCTGTCTATCATCTCAACCTTCATCTAATTCCACCTGACATCTTACAGCTTCCACCTCACCCCTCCCTCTCGTTTCAATATATTGGATATCTTCCCTCTTCACTCACAGTCCTGATGCAGAGTCTCGACACAACCCCTTTGAACCAATAGGTTGCTGCAGCAGTTTGTTATTGGTCATTATTCTAGCATCTGCAGTCTCTCATAACCCCACGCCAACCTTGAAAAAGTTTTCCCTCACTGTCTGCCGGGATTTCTGTTAGTCTATTTTTGCTCGGTTCAAACCTTATTAGTTTCTGTTCCCTTCTGTCTGTGATAAAGCTCACTTCTAAACTACAGCTCTTTGTCTCCAGCACTATCTCACTTTTTGTGGTTTTCTATTCAATAATGTCATGCACATAAATTCTATGAGAGATTGACAAACAAGTATCTATAGTTGCTGATCCTCATTTCCAATTGAGAATGCAACAAAAGGATACTATTCGTGTCTCTGGAATTTTAACAAGGCCGTAAGCACCAAGGTGATTTGTAAAGTGATTTCTTGCATCTATTTCTCGAGGAGTCAGGCTCTTTTAAGTAAATGCAAACATTTACTTTAAGAGCAAGTAGATAAATTGTCAATTGATCTAGGAATTAAAGGCTGTGGGTAGTTGGCACAGAAGTGGAGTTGAAGCAAACATAGATCAGCCTTCTAGCCTTCTCTATCTTGCATTCTGAAAAAGGGTTCTGACCCAAACAGCACCTATTCCTTTTCTCCAGAGATGCCACTTGACCCGCTAAGCTACTGCAGCATTTTGTGTCTATCTTCAGTATAAACCAGCATGTGCAGTTCATTCCTAAGCATGGATCACCCTTGATCACATTGAAGAGCAGGGCAGCCTAAAGGGGCTGAATGGTCTACTCCTGCTTCTGTTAGTTTATGTTCTAATTCCCATTACTATCCAATGATGTCCAAGTTAATACAAATGGAAGATTAAAAAGTTTGATAAATGTGACAAAAAAGAACAATAAAACTTTCTCCAACTAAATCGAGAACTCCACGTGAGATTTGTTATCGTATTCTCCATTTGGCTGTCTCACCAAGAAACACTCTATTTCTAGCATTTTCTTGATCAGCTTCAATGACCGCTCCTCAATAATTCATGCCACCTCTCAATTAGTGACCATTAATTCCAGCGTGGTGCACAGCAGACCCCCACCTGAAGAGTTTTATTCATTCTTGGGTTGTGTGAGTTGCTGGCAATGCCAGCATTTATTGCCACTGTCATGGCAATTTAATTTACAGCCACTGTCATAGTTGTTTAATTAGCCATGGCAGTGCTGATTTGCCTTCTTGATCACTCAATGTCCATTTCAGCCAAGAACAAGCCATATCCAGATCTGGTTATACATTGGTCACAGCAGGCAAGGTCAGTAGATTCCTTTCCCTAAAGCACGATATTAATCCACATGGATTTGTCAGAAGGACGTGTGTTGTGGGTCTGAACTTATGATTCAATATCCTTTCCTTGGTGAATATCAGTCACAACAGATTAATGTTGCTACCCAACCACTGTTTGATGGAGTTTGCTCTGTGTGGAATGGTGACGCACATGCCAAGGTAACAACGCAAACAACACAGAGTACTGTAGTTCATTCTACTGCAGTTCATTCCAAACGAATGATTGTCCCAAATTTGATTCTTATCATTATGCACTTGCGTAAAATTATGTTTGAATTGCTCTGAACAAAATAAAGTTATTAATTTAAGCAGTGCTGATGAAGTGCTATAATATCAATGGGAACATCTTTTCAATGAGACATTGAACCTATGCCTGTTTTTTCCCCGCAGAAGTGGGTGTAAAAGTTCTTCCGCACTCTTAATAGAAAAGCTGAAGAATGATCCATGTTCTACTTACTTTATTTTATAAGGACAGCCTGAAGATGCACACACAATATTTATTGCTATTTCTACCTTTGTTGCCATCTCTGCAATTTCTGTCCATTATAATTTTACCCACCTCCATCTCCAACAGGCCCACATTTAATGTTGCTGGTCTTTCCCCCTTTAACAGATCTCTTCACATTTAGCTCAATCTGTGGCAGCAGAAATTACATTTCACAGGTACGTTGCTAGATTGGAAACTCTCAGGCATGGTGACAGGTGTTGTTCAAATACTTTTTTTCCATTGTTTACAACTGCAGCCACTGGCCCAGTTTAAAATCTTTACAACGACTACATATGTTCAGACATAAAGATAATGAATAACTGCTTCATTTTATAGCTTTACCTATAAGAACAACAGTAAACAATATACTAAACCATCTGGTTGCTTGAAACAAGCTCATTAACATTCTTAAACAAGAAAGACACAAATTGCAGCATGGAATGGTGACGGAGCTGGTGGAGATTCTGCCTCACAGCTCCAGGGCTTCAGGTTCAATCCAAACCTGCAGGATTGTTTTTGTGGAGTTTGCACGTTGTGACCATGTAGGTTTTCCCTTGGTGTTCAAGTTTCATAAAGACTTGTCGATTGGTAAGTTAATTGGCAAGTTAAGTGGGTGAGACTCAGGGGTAAACTGGAATGTAGGAAGAATAAAACAGGATTGGTGTAGGATTGGTGTAAATAGGTAGTTGATGGTCAATGTGGACTCAATGGATTGAAGGCCCTGTATCCATGCTGCATAGTCATAGATTTACACAGCTTGGAAGCAGGCCCTTCAGCCCAACTCGTCCATACCGTGGGAGAGTCTAGGACTAGAGGTCATAGCCTCAGAATTAAAGGATGTTTCTTTTGGAAGGAGATAAGGAGAAATGTATTTAGTCAGAGAGTGGTGAATCTGTGGAATTCTTTGCCACATAATGCTGTGGAGGCCAAGTCAGTGGATATTTTTAAGGCAGAGATAGATAAATTCTTAATTAGTACAGGTGTCAGAGGTTATTGGGAGGGCAGGAAAATAGGGTGAGGAGGGAGAGATAGATCAGCCATAATTGAATGGAGGTGTAGACTTGTTGGGCCAAATGGCCTAATTCTACTTCTATTCCTTATGACCTTACTAGACCAAGTGCAGACCCGTTGGGTCTGCTCCCCTAACGCACCCGTTCCCTACCCGTAGCCCCCACGGAGACGCTGTCCTCTAACTCAAGCCATTCCCAAATGTAAGATTTCAGCACTCCCCTTGCCTCCCTCAGCAGTGCTATTGAATAAAAAATCAAATTGCACTTGCCCTGCATGTTGCAATAGCAATTCGCCCTTCCCCTTGCTAGTCTATCCATTATGACGTCATTATTTCAAGCTGCCATGGTGACGTCATCATTTGAAGCTGGTCGTTATGAAATTCAAAGACGTCATCATTTGAAGCTGGTCGGTTTGAAATTCAAGGTAGTTAATCAGTAATGTCGTGAAATAAAGCATAAAATGTTCAGTGAAAGTGATCTCTACCTCAAGGGGGAAAATGTGAATCAGAAAATGTAAAAATCTTGTGAAAGTTGGCATTTTTAAAGCTTTAATCGCGAATAACGTGTCAAATATAGGATGAAATCTTCATTGAGGCCTGGCTCTGCCAGCTGATCCATTTGGACGTCATCATTTGAAGCTGGTAGTTTTAATTTCAAAGTCTTTTGAGTTAATCCGTAATGAATGGAGAATAAGTTGAGAAATAAAGCACGAAATGTTCATTTAAGATGTTCCCGGCCTTGATGGGAAAAATATCAACTGGATTATGTAAAAATGTAATCGTTAGCGTGTAGCTTTATCGAAAAGATGTAAAAACAGCCACATATATACACACTAACAAGATCAGAGTTTTAATAAGTATATGATGATAACCAAGTTGTCTGTATGTCTCTATAAATTATCTTGGTTTCTCAGCTGGGTTCAAAGAAGTAAGTTCCCCAAAAGGTTACAAAGGTCTTTGTAATCATGCTCTTAACACATTTTGTTTTTAACAAGTTAACCCTTTGATATAACTATAAAGGTGTTGTATAAGATGGCCAAGTGGTGTCTCTTTATCACTTAGTCCAGGCATTCAGTAGTTAGTCCAAATGTTCTATTATGGGCAATAACTTAAGACAAGTATCTTGCAGCAGTATATTAGTGCCATGAAATTACACATTCAGGACCATAATTAGCAGCAAAACCTGGAAATATTCAGCAAATCAGCATCCATGGAGAGGGAAGCAAAGTTAAACCCCTGTCCCACTTAGGCAATTATTTCGGCGACAACGGGCTACTAATTTGTCGCCACATGTTCGCGGGGTGATGCCTGTATGGTTGTGAGTAGTCTCCTCAAGTCGCCTAAAGAGTCGTAATGTTTTTCTGGTTGCTGCTGGATTTTGGAATGTTCAAAACTTTTCGGCAACTGTGGGCTTGACGTAGGTTAATGTAGCTTGTCTTGTCCTGTCGTAGGTGCTGTCATAGGTTGTCGCCAGGATGACACAGGTTGTCGCCAGGTGACGTTGGTTGTCGCCGGGTGCTGACTTCAGTGAATTCCATGGGCAACTACCTACGTCAACCTATGTCAACCTATGTCAACCAGCGACAGGGACCGGCGACTGAATTGTCTTCAGTTGTCGCCGACAGGGTTGTTGCTTGTCGTAGCTTGTTGCGGGTGGACGTAGGTTGACTTTGGGTGTCATAGGTTGGCAACTGTGTGGTCGTAGGTTATCGTAGGTGTGGTAGTAGATGGACGTCTTAATGGGTTGCCGTAGCTTGACGTCGACTAGGTGGTAGGTTGTCATAGCTTGTCGTAGACATTGTCGTAGGGTGGTCCAGTCTCCACTTTTTCGGTTACCTGCTATGACTGTGACAGTTGCTGGCAGTTGCCAAAAAAATCCCCTGAGTGGGACAGGCCCTTAGTGTTTCATATACATGACTTTTCAATGGAACTTAAAAGGTTCAAGTTGCATCATACACAGCGAAGGGAGAAAAGAAGCAAAAGATAAATTTGAGATATGGTGCAAGGCAGGACAGATTAAATGATTTCGAAGTTCATTACCAGCCAGTGATAACTTGCAGAGAAATTGGAGAGCTATGGCAACTCTGGCAGCTCATGTTTCAGAGTTTAGGTGTGTTAGGCGTGATGGAGAGGGAGGTAAAATACTTGGAGGAATTGCATTACTAATCAGGGAGAATGTCATAGCTTTACTCAGACAGGCCTGACTGGAGGCTTCAAACACCGAGGCAATGTGTGTAGAGCTAATGGAGCAATAATAATAATAGAGCAATAATTCTAATAGGAATGTACCATATGTCACCGAAAATCGAGTGGGAGATAGAGGAACAGATATGAAGACAAATTATGGGAAGATGTAAAAACAACATGATTCTCGTTGTGGCTGACTAACTTCCTCAATCTTGACTGGTGCATGTCAATGCAAAAAGCTTAAATGGGCAGAATTTGATCAATATATCCAAGTGGTTTTCTTAGAACAGTGTATGGATAGTTTAACTTGAAGGAGTGCTATTGAGAAACAAGACTGGCCTGGTGACAGGTGATTCAGTGAAAGAGCAGTCCGGCAACAGTGATCACAGCTATGTAAGCATTAGGATAGTTAGGAATAAAGGTAAGTCTTTAGTCTGAGGGAAGGTACTACATTGGAGCTAGGGAGAGTAAATTAGAAGCAGCTCCTATTGTGTAAGTCCCATATCATAACTCCTGTAAAGAAGTGAAGTCTGACACACTTGTAACTTTACTTATTGTTTAATGAGCACTCAGGTTAAACACATTCCAGCACTGACTACTAGCAGTCTATAACCGTGCTGGAACCAAGAGAGCGTGAGAGAGATAGGGAGAGTTATTATACTTGATAACTAAGGCGTGGTTAGTGGTACTGAGGTAGCTATATTATTGGTTGCATGCATGGACCATCTACATCCTTCCCCATAGAAATCAAAACAGGATTAGAGCCGTGGCAATGTAACAGCACAGGGCATGCGAGTTTAAGCAAAGACACCGTAGCGAACAGGCGGCTTGACAATGCGACCCGAACGCGTGCGTACAATACCTTCCCCCCCCCCATCGGAAAGAAGAGTGGGCGTAGCGGAGGCAGGCGAGAAAGTTAAAGCAGGATCAAGCGCAGACGAAGCTGGAAAGGCAGGAGGAGGAGGTGAACGCAGAGGAGGTGAAGGGACCCGGACAAAACCAGGCGGCTGAGGAGGAGGAGAAGAAAGCAGAGGAGGAGGAGATCGCAGCAACGGAGGGGTAAGCGGCATGCGGGGAACAGCAGGGAGATTGGCAGCGGCGGGCTGGAGCGGCAGCGGAGGAGCATAAGGACCCGCCGGTGCAGGCTTCGGCTCGTTCATGGCCAGCAGGTGTTGACAGCTCCGGCGATAGACAGTCCCTTCATAGTCCACCAGGTAAGATCTCGGGGAGTCAGCCATATCGACCACAGTTGCGAGGCGGGAATAGTCGGTGGTAGAGTGCATCCGAACAACTTGGCCTGGCAGTAGAGGGGACAGGGGGCGGCAGGACTTGTCGTGGGAACGCCGTTGGCTCTCATGCTTCTGGTCAATCCGCTGTTGGACAGTGGCTGGCTCGAGCACTTTGGGTAGCAGGGCTTGTTGGGCGATTGGCATGGGAGGTCTTGTCATCCGCGACATTAGACGCTGGGCAGGGGAACCCATGGCAGGGTCCCGGGAGATGTTTCGTAGGTTGAGTAAGCCCAGGTAAAAATCGCAGTTGGACAGGCGCGACTGCTCCAGCAGAGCCTTGGCACTCCGCACAGCCCGTTCGGCCAGGCCATTGCTCTGAGGATACTCAGGGCTACTGGTGTAGTGATGAAAGTTCCACCTGGCAGTGAAAGCTTTGAATTCTGCGCTAGTGAATTGCTGGCCGTTGTCGGTCTGCAAGCGCACAGGGGCACTGAAAGTTGTGAAGTGCTTGCGCAGCCTGCTGATGACCTTCTCGGAGGTGATGGAGGGAAGTATGTCCACCTCAAACCAGTTGGAATACGAGTCGACCAGGACGAGGAACTGCTTGCCCCGCCATTCAAATATGTCGGCAGCCAGCGATGTCCAGGGCATAGTGGGCGCCGGCTGCTGCAAAAGAGGCTGGCGCTGCTGGTGTGGGGCAAGGTTGTTGCAGGAGGGACAGGAGGACACTTTATCCCTGATGTATTTGGCCATACCGGGCCAGTAGAATTGTCCTTGGGCATGAGAAATGGTAGCATCGACCCCGGGATGACCACTGAGGGCAGCATTGAAGTACAGATCGTAAAGGGAGGCAGGGACCACGACCTTGTGGCCCTTGACAATGACACCGTCTTGGATAACCAGTTCATCACGGACGAGGAAGAAAGGGTGGGCACCTGACGGCAGAGTGGTGCGCCTGTCAGGCCACCCGCGCTTGATAACGGCTGCGAGCTGCCGCAACGCAGGGTCAGCGGCGGTGTGCTCGGTCAGGCACTGTAGCTGTTTGGTTGGGACAAAGTTAACGTTCAGTATCAGCAGATCCTCCTGCTCGTAGGGGTGGCGGTCGCAGGAGGCTAGTGGGGCACGAGACAGGGTGTCTGCCACATGCATCTCAGTGCCCTTCTTGTAAACGATGTTGAAATCAAAACGCTGGAGCTGCAGCATCATGCGCTGAAGCCTGGCGGGGGCAATATGTATCGGTTTGTTGAGGATAGTCACCAATGGCTGGTGGTCCGTTTCGACTGTGAATTTGCTGCCGAAGAGGAAGTCTTTGAACTTGGAGCAGGCGAACACCACCGTCAGAAGATCCTTCTCGATCTGAGCATATCGTTGCTCCGTGTCGGTCATGATCCGAGAGGCATACGAGACCGGTAGCAGCGATCCGTCATCATAGAGCTGCAGGCAGGCAGCACCTAGACCAAAACGGGAGGCATTGCAGGTAACAACAATGGACGACGCAGGTCGAAGAACTTTAAGGTCGGGGTGCAGGTCAGCTTAGACTTCAGCCATTCAAAAGCCTGCTGGTGTTGTGGAAACCAGGACCAGGCAGTGTCCTTTCTTGTTAGCTGTCTCAGGGGTGAGCTTAGTTCACTGAGATTTGGGATGAACTTCCCCAGATAGTTGACCATGCCCAGGAATCGCTGCAAGCTGAGGACGTCGGTGGGGGCTGACATCTGGCAGATAGCATTTGTCTTTTGCGGGTCTGGCTTCAGACGGTTAGAAGTGAAGATGTGCCCGACATAAGGCACTTCGGATACGTGGAACCGGCATTTTTTTCCGTTCAGTTTCAAATTGATCTGTCGGGCCGGTCCAGGACCCGGCGGAGGTTCTTGTCATGTTCAGCAGTGTTCTTCCCGTAGACTAGGATATCATCCACGATGATGGCACACGGCATGCCAGCAAACAGCTGTTCCATGGACCGCTGAAACACCTCGCTGGCAGAGCTAATACCAAATGGCATCCGTAAGAACTTGAATCTGCCATATGGAGTGGCAAACGTTGTCAGGTCGGAGGAGCATTTGTCGAGAGGTATTTGCCAGAAAGAGCTCTTGGCATCAAGAACAGAGAAAACCGTGGCCTGGCCGACTTGAGCTGCAACGTCTTCCACGGTTCTCATAGGGTAGTGTGGTCGCCTTATCGCGAGGTTCAGGTCCTTCGGATTGATGCACACCCGTATCTCGTTCTTGTCCTTTTTTAGGGTGGCGACCATGGTGGAGACCCAGTCAGTGGGCTCGCTGACCGCTTCCAGCACTCCCATCGCGACCATGCTCTTCAGATTAGACTCAACTTTCTCCTTCATAGCGAGGGATATTCTGTGTAGTGCACGGACCACAGGCACCACTTTCTGGTCGGTGGCGATTTTGTAAACCAGTGGTAGCTTGCCCAGCTCATTGTCGAACAGGTCCGGGTATTCATACGTAGGATTCAGCAATATCTGCACTTCGTTGACGGTGCGATCAAAGGACACCAGTCCTAGGTCTTGGCATGCCTGGTTGCCCAACAGAGTCACACAGTCATAGTCGAGAACACAGAACAGGAGCGGCCGCGATAACTTCTGCAGTACACACTTGAAAGTGGCCTTCCCCACAGGTTTCAGCACCTCAGCCCCATAAGCATGTAAAGTCGAACGGTCTGCAATTAGCAGCTCATTAAGTCTAATCTTCTTGAACAGGCTTGTTGACATAACATTGACTTTTGCCCCAGTATCGAACTTAGCAGAGAAAGAATGATTGTTGACAGTAACGTGGACCGATGGATCAGGGAGTAAAACAGGTGCGTGTAGGAGTGTGAATACACTGGCATCTCCTTGAGAACTAATTGGCTCAGAGTCGTGGGCAGTGTTGAGAGATGACTGAGAACCAAACTCATTATCGACTTGTACCAGGTTGTTTAATACTTGTCTAGAAGTGACCGGCAGGCAGCAGAGAAATGGTTAAACTTCTTGCAGAAATTGCAGGATTTACGGTAAGCCGGGCACTGCGACTGCATAGAATGCACATAATTGCAATTGGGGCACTTTTTAACAATGTGAGCACCAGGGGGGTTGCTCGTCCGCGGAACAGGTGTATTGTAGTCTATTTTGGGACGCGGCCTGTGGAGAAACGTTAGATTGATAGCTCGGCTATCGGACTCCCACTGTCCGAACTGCGGGTCGACAACTTCGACCAACCTGCATGCGTGCATGGCCTCGGTCAGAGTGAGGTCAGGCTTTCTCAGTAGCTCCGATCGCAACTTCTGATCCAGCATCCCCATTACTAAAATGTCCCTAGTAAGCTGGTCAGTCATATTTTCAAATCTGCACCTCTGGGCAAGATAGTGCAGATCAGCAATAAAGCACTCGACTGGCTCATCAGGCTGTTGTTTCCGCGTAAAGAATCTGGCTCGCTCTAAAATACTGTTAGAGGGCAAGTCACAAATTTCAGCAAACTTCCGTAGCAAACATTGGCAGTCTCCGCAGGCACTAGGACCTGATCGTTGTCATCCTGGACCGCAGGATTGTAGGCAAAAGCAAGTGCTCTCCTCATAGCATCAGGACCGGCAAGGTTCAGCAGGGGAGATGCTTTGACGGCGTCGGGATCGTTTCGGTGAACGATATTCATGTATATGTCTGCATCAAAGACAAGGGGCGAGGGTTTGCGGCACGAGGAAGCCATAGTGGCAGAGGGGTGCGATAAAACAACACTTATAAAGAAATAAAACCCGATGAACAGGAGGCGTGCATTTTAACTATCTGACACCATGTAAAGATGTGAAGTCTGACACACTTGTAACTTTACTTATTGTTTAATGAGCACTCAGGTTAAACACATTCCAGCACTGACTACTAGCAGTCTATAACCGTGCTGGAACCAAGAGAGCATGAGAGAGATAGGGAGAGTTATTATACTTGATAACTAAGGCGTGGTTAGTGGTACTGAGGTAGCTATATTATTGGTTGCATGCATGGACCATCTACAACTCCCATAAATATGGGAGTCGCTTAAAGACCAGGAGAAAAGAGTTTAAGGATGGCTTGATCCAGTGGAATGACAAGGTAAGATAACCTTGAGGCAGTGGCTCCATCCTGACCTCAGGTGCTGCCTGAGTGTTGTTTGCACATTCTCCCTACGACCGCATGGGTCCTCATGTTTCCTCCCACATACAAAAGGGTTTCTAGGTTATTTGGCCTCTCTAAATTGCCCCTGGCGAGTAGGGATGAGAGAGTGGAACTAGAACACAGAACTAGCGTGAACGGGTGATGAATGGCCAGTATTGTGTTTCTGACAAACCACAGTGACCTGGTAGACCTGGTAGTTTGGATTCAGAAATGGCTCACACTTAGAAGCTAGAGGGGTGCTGGTAGAAGAGTGTTATTATGGATGGTGGAGTACAAAGGTGTTGTGTAAGGATGGGTGCTAGGAACTCTGTGGTTTGTGATTTTGTGATACATGCATAATGTATCTATCCATATCTATCGATCTATACACTTAAAAGTCTGATCTTGGATGTATGTGTGTGTTTGTTTGTGTATAATCACATCTTCGCGAAGAAATGACGGAGTAACGGTAAAATGTTTACACATTCCGGTAGAGATTTTTCCCGTGGAGTCCAAATTCACCATATCTGAAAATTTCATGCTTTATTTCTCGTTGTTACTGAAAATGTTCAAAAATCTGACAAAACTTTGAATTTAATCATCGTGCTGTCAATCACCGGTGGCGAGGAGAACAAAACTGAAGGAGCGGAGTGAGCAGAGTATGTTGAGCGAGTGCGGAGTGAACGAGTGAGCAGCGTGCGGAGTAAGAAGCATGCGGTGTTAGCAGCGTGCAGGGAAAGCAGCGTGCGGGGAGAGCAGTGTGCGGGGAGAGCAGTGTGCGGGGAGAGCAGTGTGCGGGGAGAGCAGTGTGCGGAGAGAGCAGTGTATGGAGAGAGCAGTGTACAGAGAGAGCAGTGTATGGAAAGAGCAGCATGTGGGCTGCTGCACAGACCAGCACGATGAGCCGGGAGTCGCTGTGTGGAACCAGGAGCCATTGAGTGAAGCCGGATCTGGACCGGGAGCCATTGAGTGAGGCTGGAAACTGAAGGTGTGGGGTGAGCAGAGTGCGGGATGAGCAGAGTGCAGGGTGAGCAGAGTGCAAGCTTCCCCCCCCCCCCACAGCCACACCTACCCCCCACACAGCCACCACACGCCCACACACTCCTCTCCTTCCACCACACACCACCCCCTCCCCCACGCAATCCCCCCTCCCCCACGCATCCTCCTACTCCCCCACGCACCCCCCTCCCCATGCACCCCCCTCCTGCATGCACCCCCTACCTCCCCCACACACCCCTCCCCCACACCCTCCCTCCCCCACGCCCCCATCTACCCCACGCCCCCCTCTCCCCCACGCCCCCCTCTCCCCCACGCCCCCCTCTCCCCCACGCCCCCCTCTCCCCCACGCCCCCCTCTCCCCCACGCCCCCCTCTCCCCCACGCCCCCCTCTCCCCCACTCCCCCCTCTCCCCCACTTCCCCTCTCCCCCACACTCCCCTCTCCCCCACACTCCCCTCTCCCCCACACGCCCCTCTCCCCCACACGCCCCTCTCCCCCACACGCCCCTCTCCCCCACACGCCCCTCAGCCCCACACCCCCCTCAGCCCCAAACCCCCCTCTGCCCCAAACCCCCCTCTGCCCCAAACCCCCCTCTGCCCCACACCTCACTCCCCACACACACCCCTCCCCCACACCCCCACAACCACCCCCACACAGCTACCACTGTTATTCATAGCTCAGACTGAGAGACGAGACCCTCTCGCTCCCCCCATCTTGCAGAGACTGACTGAGGCACTCAACACTTCCAGGTTTTATAGTCCCTCCGGAAGGGGTGTGGCCTTCAGGATAGAGAATCTCAACATTTTTTAAACACTAATAACTCTTTTATTTATAATCGATGGGAAAAATCCTCTTGTCCTGCGCAGCGGAGGGGGACTCTGAGCAAGATGGCTAAAAATCACAGCCGTAAGTGGCAGCGTTTTTTCTAAAATCAATATACAGAACAACAGGAAGTGGTCAAGATCAGACTTTTAGTAATATAGATATACATTTTTATATATCTATACACTGTTTATCTATATACATATATACATATATACATATAAACATACATATATATATATATATATATATATATATATATACACACACACACACACACACACACACACACACACACACACACACACACACACACACACACACACACACACACACACACACACACACACACATATATATATATGTGTGTGTATATGTATATATATGTATATAGATATACAGTATATAGATATATAAAAATGTATATCTATATTACTAAAAGTCTGATCTTGACCACTTCCTGTTCTGTATATTGATTTTAGAAAAAACGCTACCACTTACGGCTGTGATTTTTAGCCATATGTGTGTGTGTGTGTGTGTGTGTGCATATATATATATATATATATATATATATATATATACACACACACATATATATATATATATATATATATATATATATATATATATATATATATATATATATTTATATATCTATATACACACTGACTGACGAAGGGTTGCGACCTCTCCAGAGATGCTGCCTGTAGCGCTGAGTTCTCCAGCATTTTGTGTCTACCTTCAATTTAAACCAGCATCTGCAGTTCTTTCCTACACAAGTCAAGTTTATTCGTCACATACACATACGAGATGTGCAGTGAAATAAAAAGTGGCAATGCTCGTGGACTTTGTGCAAAAAGACAAACAACCAAACAAACTATAAAAACAATCATAAACACACACAAATTATTTTACATATTAAATATTGGAAGGAAAAACGTTCAGTAAAGTAAAAACGTTCAGTAAATGTGTGTATACATGTATGTTTATATCCATACATGTCCCACCCTTTAACATGATCACGACTGATCCAACCTAGTCTTCAACTCCTTCCCTGTGTGATCCTCAAAGCCCTAAATTCCTTGATCTTTTAAAAATTGTAACAACCTTATCTTGACATTTTAATCACGCAAATTGGACCTTCGTGACATTCAGTTGATTCAGATAATATTTGTTCCGGGATTGATTATGAACTCGCAACATAGTGACATAATCTTTAAATAGTGCGTTATGAAGAAGCTACATCGAATGGAAGAAGCAGAAGTTATAACTTATAACTCAATATTAAATCAAGATCTATGAAACACAGCAGATCACGTAGTACCATAAAGCACAAATACCATGGAAAATCATTAGGCTGAATGGTTTTGGAAGAATATGATATGATTTGCTGAACTTGCTCACCCAAATTTCATTAAAAAATCAGCTTGATGTTAGTTGGATAGGAGCAGGTAGTGAGTGGGATGGAAGATTGCAACCTGGTCCGCCCTGTTTCGACAAATGCAATCAACCCGTTGTGCACAATCAAATAAGATCAAATAGAACAAGTTGTCTTACAACTTTAGGCTGTGCACGCCATACGCAAGAAGAAGAAGAAGGTAGTGAGTGAATGTACTGGATGATGAGAATGCAACCTGATACTCCCAGTACAGTTCTCAGGGGATTTTGTGCAGAAAAGTGAGATGATAAATCAAAGTATTCAAAGGTTTTTATTAGTCACATTTACATACATCGAGGTGTAATGAAGTGAAATGCTTTTTGCCATTTTGCAGCACACAAAAAAAGAATACAGACATAACACCAATGAGAGTCTTAAACACAAAGAACATCCCCCCACAATGGCTCCCACCATGAGGGAAGGCACAAAGTCCAGTCCCCAACCCCAGTTCACCCATAGTCGGGCCTATTGAGGCCTCCACAGTTGCCTCTACGGAGGACCGATGTTCCTGGCCGTTCTCGCCGGGTGGTGGTGCTCCGGCGTCGGGAGAGTCCTCACAGCGGCCTGGGAACCCAGGAACGGCCGCCTCCGTACTGGAGGCCGCGGCTTCCGAAGCCGACAAGGCCGCGCCGGATGGAGCTCCACAACTGGCGATCTCGTCGCGAGATCCCAGGCTCCCGGTGTAAAGTTCGGCGCCGCCGCCCACAGCTGGCCGCTCCACAGTCCCGCAGCTCCGCGATGTTGTTTCCGGCGGTCTCAGCTCACCGGAGCTCCAGCGCGGCGACCCAGGCAAGGCATCGCCCGCTCCACGATAGCGCTCCAGCGCTGTGCCGCCGCCGAAGCCGAGGTTCTGGTCGGTCCGCGACAGGAAACGCCGCTCCAGGCCTGCTGGTAGGCCGCGAAGACGGGTCGAAGCTGAAGCTGCCTCTCCGACCAGGTAGGGACCCTGAAAGACAGTTTCCCCCTTCCCCCTCCCCCCCACCCCCCACACAAAAAAGTCTAGACCTCCAAACAAAACACTTTAACTAACTAAAAATAAAAATAAAACGGTGAAAAGACAGACAACAGATGGAATGTTCTATTTCCTTCATCAACACTCAGTCTCCGCCACTCAATCTATTGCCTCCATCATTTTATTGTATGTGATATGAGAGACTGTAGATGCTGAAATCTGGAGCAGAAAACAAACTGCCGGAAGAACTCCAGGTCGGGGAGGATTTATAAATACAGAGAAATGATTGACATTTCAATCCTGATACAGGATCACGTTGAAACTTTTAAATGTTGTTATTGTACCTGTCGTCATCACTTGCCTTGACCTTAGTTTCGGGCTGATAGACAATAGGTAATATTGGCGCCTAAATGGCATGTAGCAAATCAGCTTGAACAAGACAGTGTCATCTCCCCGCCTCCTGGTTTCCCTCCAAGTCCTATGACACACAAACTCGGGTGTGCACAACTATTCATGCACCATTGCAGAAAGTGCATCACACCACTGGAGCAACACTATAAGCAGAGGCTGCAAAGGTGCAAATCACAGGACTACCGCAAATGATGTTCTTGGGAAGAGGATATGAGCATTGCATGTGGCGTTTAGAACAAACGCAAGACAACAGATGAAGGAGAAACTCCTGCTTATTGATTCATGCTAAATGGGTGTCGAGGTGTGGTCTGACCATCAATCTCCCCACCAGGTTGAATTGAAACCTGACTGGAGGCAACAGAAGAGGACTGGAGGCAGCACAATCCAGTAAACGGAGCTGGCAATCATAGACAGGCTTCTACCTAGAGGATGCTATGAGAATGCAGGGTGACTGAGGATGCTATGAGAATGCAGGGTGACTTGGACAGATTGGGGGAGTGGGCAGATGCATGACAGATGATGTTTAATGTGAATAAATGTTAGGTTATCCAATTTGGTAGGAAAAACAGGAAGGCAGATTACTATCTAAATGGCATCAAGTTGGGAAAAGGGGAAGTACAACGGGATCTGGGGGGTCCTTGTTCATCAGTCTATGAAAGTAAGCATGCAGGTACAGCAGGCAGTAAAGAAAGCGAATGGCATGTTGGCCTTAATAACAAGAGGAGTTGAATATAGGAGCAAAGAGGTCCTTCTGCATTTGTACAGAGCCCTAGTGAGACCACACTTGGAGTATTGTGTGCAGTTTTGGTCCCCTAATTTGAGGAAGGACATTCTTGCTATTGAGAAAGTGCAGCATAGGTTTACAAGGTTAATTCCCGGGATGGCGGGACTGTCATATGCTGAGTGAATGGAGCGGCTGGGCTTGTATACTCTGGAATTTAGAAGGATGAGAGGATATCTTATTGAAACATTAGATTATTAAGGGTTTGGACACGTTAGATGCAGGATACATGTTCCCGATGTTGGGGGAGTCCAGAACCAGGGGCCACAGTTTAAGAATAAGGAGTAAGCCATTTAGAATGGAAACGAGGAAACACTTTTTCTCACAGAGAGTTGACAGTCGGTGGAATTCTCTTCCTCCGAGGGCAGTGGAGGCAGGTTTTCTGGATGATTTCAAGAGAGAGCTAGATAGGGCTCTTAAAAATAGCGGAGTCAGGGGATATGGGAAGAAGGCAGGAACGGGGTACTGATTGGGGATGATCAGCCATGATCCCATTAAATGGCGGTGCTGGCTCAAAGGGCCGAATGGCCTACTCCTGCACCTATTGTCTATTGTCTAGCTACATCCTCCAGGCCACCGTTTCACCTTGCATCTTTGATCAACATTGTAAAGTTAAAAAACATACAATAAGCAGATCAAGACATGAGATGAAGGAGGCATTTGTTTCTTTCTCTTGCGTCTCAGTATCGAGATTTTATCGTTTTGTTGAGCGATTGGGAGTAAATGTGAGCAATCCACCAGGCCAATAGCCTCCCATGTATCTGGCCATCCCAACCAACCCACCACTCCCATCATCCACACCTGGAAGTAAACTCTTTAGTTGAAACCACTGGGCAAGATGAAGGCTTATCATGCCTGGCAAACTAGTATATAAAAAACAATCACTGCACTAGAAACTGTGCAAGAATCATGCAAACTATGTAAATCTCTTCAATCATGCATCATACACCTATTGACATTGCCAAGGATGTCAATCCTATGTTAAGGATCCCACAATCTTGATCCCACAATCTACCTTGTTGCATCACTGCCACTTATTTTTTTGCGTGCACTTTCTCTGTAGCTGTAACACTATATTCTTCACTCTATTTATTTTCCCTTGTGCACTACCTAATGTATTCATGTCTAATATGATTTCCCTGAATAGCACACAATGCAAAGTTTTTCACTATTATTGTTACACGAGACAAAATGAACCTATACCAAATATTACATTCATCAGATTTTGTGCGGCTCATAAAAGAGTCATAGATGATTCATATAACATTCATAATGGATTGAAACAGGTCCTTTGGCCATCTGAGTCCTCACCACCCAGCAAGCACCCATTCACAGCAACCATCTTTTGTTTTCCCCAATCATCTTTTGTTCACAACCCAGAGAGTTGTGATTCTGTGGAATTATCTGCCACAGAAGGCAGTGGAGGCCAATTCACTGGATGTTTTCAAGAGAGTTAGATTTAGCTCTTAGGGCTAACGGAATCAAGGGATATGGGGAAAAAGCAGGAACGGGGTATTGATTTTGGATGATCAACCATGACCAAAGGGCCGAATGGCTTACTCCTGCACCTATTTTCTATGCTTCTATATTTCTATAGTTCTATATCAGCTTCCCTCAGATTCTACAACTCGCACACTTTGGGGGCTATTTACAGTGGTAATCAACCAATCTGCACATCTTTGTAATGTGGGAAGAAACCAGAGCACTCTACGAAACCCTCATGCCAATTGAAAGAACAAGCAAACTCCACATAGATGACTCAAGGACATGATTGAACCCAAATCACTGGAGCAGTGAGGCAGTAGCTCTACTGTGCCACCAACAAAGATTTGTAGTTGGTAATAGGCCTTCGAGCCATGAGGTTCATTGGTTTTACACATCTCCATTAGAAACCAAATAACCTCCATTAATAAATGTAAGATAGATATAAAAAGCTGGAGTAATTCAGCAGGCCATGCAGCATCTCCGGAGAGAAGGAATGGGTGAAGTTTTGGGTCCAGACCGTTCATCAGACTGGGTCTGGACCCAGTTAGGGATAAGGGAAACGATAATAATATATACGCCGATGTGGAGAAATAAAGACCAATGAATGAAAGATATGCAAAAAGTAACGATGATAAAGGAAACAGGTCATTGTTAGCTGTTTGTTGGTTGAAAACGAGAAGCTGGTGTGACTTGGGTGGGGGAGGGATGGAGAGAGAGGGAATGCCGGGGTTACTTGAAGGTAGAGAAATCAATATTTACACCACTGGCTGTAAGCTGCCCATGCGAAATATGAGATGCTGTTCCTCCAATTTGCGTTAAGCCTCACTCTGACAATGGAGGAAAGCTCTGAACCACATGAAACCTGGTGATGAAATGCTTTACCGTTATGCACTGCCGTTTCAGAAAGCTTTGGTCCTTAAATAAATATCTGCCCACAGGAAGATACACAATGGTTGGCTTTGAATTTATTTACCAAAGGCTGGCAATAGTTGGGGACACAAGAGACTGCATGTGCTGGAATCTTGAACAAAGAAAAACTGCTGAAGGGTCTCAGTGGGTCATAAGGTCGTAAGTGATAGGAGCATAATTAGGCAATTCTTCCCATCAAGTCTACGCCATTCAATCATGGCTGATCTATCTCTCCCTCCTAACCGCATTCTCCCGTCTCCTCCCCATAACCCTTGACACCCGTACTAATCAAGAATCTCTCTATCCGTGCCTTAGGAAATATGCATTGACGGCCCCCACAGCCCTCTGTGGCAAAGAATTCCACAGATTCATCACCCTCTGAATAAATAAATTCTTCCTCCTTTAGGAAGGAGGTCAGGCAGCATCTGTGAAGTGAAACGGAGGCACAATACTTCTTCAGATTAATGGAATTGAAGGGAGGTGAGGTGAGGAAACGGGGCAAGAGCTGGCAATTGATAGGTAAATCCTGTGAGGAAGGGAGATGAGTCAGTTCAGGGAGAGATGGGTAAAAATGGTAACCAAAACTGGTTAGACAACTATCTCGACTACACTTCTTCCCACCCTGCTTCCTGCAAAGACTCTATCCCCTACTCCCAATTCCTCCATCTATGCCACAACTGTGCCCGAGATAAGGTGTTTCATTCTAGGACATCTGAGATGTCCTAATTCTTTGGGGAATGGGTGTTCCCCTCTTCCATCATAGATGAGGCCCTCACTCATGTCTCCTCAGTACCCTGCTTCTCCTCCCTTGCTCCCCCTCCCCTTAGTCGCAACGGAGACAGAGCCACCTAGTCCTTACCTTCCCCCCCATCAGCTGTTGCATACAACACATAACTGTAATCCTCCGAAATTTCCGCCACCTCCAACGGGATCCCACCACTAGCCACATTTTCCCATCTACACCCTTTCCGCCTTCCGCAGAGACCGTTCCCTCTGCAACTCCCTAGTTAGCTCAGCCCTTCCCACCCAAATTACCCCCTCCACAGGTATCTTCCCCTGCAACCGCAGAAGATGCTTCCTGTGGGCAGATATTTATTTAAGGACCAAAGCTTTCTGAAACGGCAGTGCATAACGGTAAAGCATTTCATCACCAGGTTTCATGTGGTTCAGAGCTTTCCTCCAAACTTTGTCTTTCTTGTTGTCAGTTGAAATTGATGGTTCTAGAATACCAATTACCCAAAGTTAGGAAGTAGCTTTTTTCCTAATCAAACTATCAAAAAAAAATTTGTGTTATTATAAACTCTCACATTTTCTGTTACTTGTTACTTCCATTACATTGTAATTAATCTGGCTCATTCACTCTGTATACTCAGTAGCTTTAATAATGTTTCAGACTGTACACAAAACATGTTACTATTGTGTACAACTACGTAGTGAATTGTTCATAAAGTCATAAATAACAAGAGTATAAACGACTGAAATTCGCTCATGTGGCTCAACAATATGCACTTCATGTTTAATTCAGATATTAAATTGTCCAAGAAATCCCATCTGAGACTTGAGACAATGTTGAGCACATAATGTGATCTTTACAGCAAGATAGACATGAAAGCATTCGGTGATGACGATAATTGCTTTGCAAGATGTGGTTGAATTTCCTGCTGCTTCTGGAGCTCAGAAATGCAATGAAGAAGCAGTGGTGTTCTTGAAACTGACAGCAACCTGAAAGGAAGACAGCAGGGGTATCTTTAGAAGGATAGACCTTACTTACCAAAGACAAAGATGAATTTGGCTGAAGTGCCCATGGATCAGACTTTACAGAATTTTGGAGTGAGGCCTTCCCCTTTTATCTCAGGCAGTTACCCCTGACCACTCTATCCTGGCATCCAATTCTACCAAACAAAGTGGGCATGATAGGTACATGTTGCCCACTCTCATGTTTACAACCATACTCCACATGACAGGTCATTCCCAAGGTACCCAATAGCATCACACATGTGTGTAGATAGAGACAGTGCAGGTCAATGACCTTTCATTGTTTGAGAACGTTCATCAATCTGAAATATTGATTGTGTTTCTTTCTCCACGTGTGCTGCCCGGTGAGTATATCCAACACATCCTATTTTACGTGTAGGAAGGAACTGCAGATGCTGGTTCAAACCGAAGATAGACACAAAAAGCTATAGTAACTCAGCGGGACAGGCAGCATCTCTGGAGAGAAGGAATGGGTCGAGAACCTTCTTCAGACTAGTTAGGGAAAGGGAAACGAGAGATATAGACAATAATGTAGAGAGATAAAGACCAATGAATGAAAGATATGCAAAAAGTAACGATGATAAAGGACACAGGCCATTGTTAGCTGTTTGTTGGGTGAAAACGAGAAGCTGGAATGACTTGGGTGGGGGAGGAATGGACAGAGAGGGAATGCCGGTGTTACTTGAAGTTAGAGAAATCAATATTTATACCACTGGGCTGTAAGCTGCCCGAGTGAAATATGAGATACTGTTGCTCCAATTTGCGTTTAGCCTCACTATGACAATGGAGGAGACTTAGGACAGAAAGGTCAGTGTGGGAATGGGAAGGAGAATTAAAGTGTTTAGCAACCAGGAGATCAGATAGGTTCAGACAGGTGTTCAGTGAAACGATCGCCAGTCTATGTTTGGTCACACCGATGTATAAGAGTCCACACCTTAAACAACATATACAGTAGATGAGATTGGAGGAGGTGCAAGTGTACCTCTGCCTAACCTGAAAGGACTGTCAGAGGTCCCTGGACAGAGTCGAGGGAGGATGTATCGAGACAGGTGTTGCATTGTCTGCGGTTGCAAGGGGAGGTACCGGGGAGTGTGAGGTGGGGGACGCTTAGGTGGGAAGGGATGAGTTAACCAGGGAGTTGCGGAGGAAACGGTCTCTGCGGAAGGCGGAAAGGGGTGTAGATGGGTCACATAGATACATAGAAACATAGAAAATAGGTGCAGGAGTAGGCCATTTGGCCCTTTGAGCTTGCACCGCCATTCAATATGATCATGGCTGATCATCCAACTCAGTATCCTGTACCTGCCTTCTCTCCGTACCCCCTGATCCCTTTAGCCACAAGGGCCACATCTAACTCCCTCTTAAATATAGCCAATGAACTGGCCTCAACTACCTTCTGTTGCAGAGAATTCCACAGATTCACCACTCTCTGGGTGAAAAATGGTTTTCTCATCTCCGTCCTAAAAGATTTCCCCCTTATCCTTAAACTGTGACCCCTTGTTCTGGACTTCCCCAACATCGGGAACAATCTTCCTGCATCTAGCCTGTCCAACCCCTTAAGAATTTTGTAAGTTTCTATAAGATCCCCCCTCAATCTTCTAAATTCTAGCGAGTACACATACAAAGTAACAGACAATATTAGTGCAAAAAGACAAAACCAATATCCCCTAGCCAATGGAATTCAGAGCTAATTTGGAGGTCATAGTAGTGTTTACTGGTCTGATAGGTATAGGGAAGAAGCTGTTCCTAAACTGTTCCGATGGCTGTGGTGTAATGAGTGTGTGGCCAGAGTGGTGTGGGTCTCTGATATGCAGGTTTCCTTTTTGAGGCAGCAATTCCTGTAAATCCCTTCAATGTGTAGGGTAGTGTGTGCGGGGGCAGCTGGTCGGCACTGAGTTGGCCGAAGGACCTATTTCTGCACTGTATTTCTAAACTAAACCAAAACAATACATTTGGAGGAGAAAAAGTTTAACCACTGCAGGCTCTAAGCCTCTGATACTCCACAGAGAAGGTCTGTATAAGTTGCAATTTATTGTTTCCTGTTTATGTACTTAGCATAAACTTCAAACACCTGCTCTTTTAATTATAATTCTGCAGGCTACGAGCAGAGACATTTCAACCTGCTCACAATTCCTTTCAATTAAATAGCAGGTGGTCTAATTTTGTGCTGTGAAAATAATGCTAATCTCCGAGGAAAAGGATATTTGCATTACCAATCACCACTGGGGTGCAGCCCCATCAACAAGGGACATACTGTAGACTCTTCTAATCCAGGCCTTAATTACAAAAACCCTTGTGTTGTTTTTATAAGCATTTTATCCATATGTCATAATGTGGAATAGAAATGCTATTTGAATGGCTCGGAACATACTGAATTTATACTAGTATGCTAGTTGTTTTTCATCCGTGTGACAAACAGTCATTTGTATGTGTAAAGAACATCCATGAAGTAGAATCATATAATCATGAAACGATATAGCATGGAAACAGACTCTTCGGGCCAACTTGTCTATGCTGACCAAGGCGGCACCCTGGGCTAGTCCCAATTGACTGCATTTGGCCCATTGCCCTCTAAACCTTTCCTCTCCATTTATCTGCTTTCAAAGTCTTAATTATATCCACTTCCATAGCTTCCACTGATATCTAATTCCAAATACAGACTGCCCTCTGAGTGAGATTCCTCGTAAATCTCTCCCTTTTCACTTTAAGCCTCTAGGTTTATAATCCTCTACCCCAGGAAAAAGACTGTGCTTGTTTTATCCATGCTCCTCATGATTTCACATACTTTGATGAGGGGAAGTGCTAATCGATACTATTGATTGTTTTTTTATTATTACTGTGACATGCCAGTGAAATTCATTGTTTTCCATACCGTATTGTTTTCCATACCGTATTGTTTTCCATACCGTATTGTTTTCCATACCGTATTGTTTTCCATACCGTATTCAAGGTTTGCAAAGAGTCGCCACGTATACGGCGCTGACAAAGTTACAAAATATTCCTTATGTTTAGGAAGGAACTGCAGATGCTGGTTTAAACCAAAGAAAGACACAAAAAGCTGGAGTAAATCAGCAGCATAGGCAGCATCGCCGGAGAGAAGGAATGGGTGACGTTTTGGTTTGAGACCCTTCTTTAGCCCAATACCCACTTCCATAGCTTCCTCCGGTATCTAATTCCAAATAGTCTGAAGAAAGGTCTTGGCCTGTCACCCATTTCTTCTCTCCATGGTATTCATTATAGTCCTTCTTTGATCTCAGCACCCACCAGCTCGCCCCCCCCCCCCCCGCATGCTGGGTCCTTTGTTCTCGGCGCCCACCCCATGCCAGGTCCCCTTTTGTTCTTACACACTGCACTAGCCTTCACTGACCCTTGACAGCCATGCATCTGGGGAGGAGCCATGATGGTGGCCAGTGCCAGCTTCTGCGCTGTCGCGTTCTGGGGCAGCAGGGCGAAGGCCGCAGACGCCAACAGGATTAACAAGCTCATCAGAAACGCTGGCTCCATCCTGGGGCGGAGTTGGATTAATGGGAGGTACTCCTCAAACTGCAGAGCATCTGGAGAGTACTGCTCACCCCCTCCATGACACACTGGTCAACCTGAGGAGTACCTTCAGCAACAGACTGGTTCCACCAAGATGCAGTGCAGAACGCCATAGGAGATCTTTTTCCCTGTGGCTATCAAACTGTACAACTCCTCCCCTTTTGTCGTGGGGCAAACTGACTCATTCCCCTCCATATCGCACCCCAACATAGTCATATCGCTCATCACTGTATGAATAGCATTCCATCGCTGCAGTGAATACATTGGTGGCACTACCTTCCAGAAATGGGCAATAACTGCACCTGACCATATTCACCCTTGAAGAAGGAATATTGAGAAACTATAAGAAAACTAGTAAGTTTGTATTGGAAAAAACTGCAGATGCAGGTTAAAATCGAAGATGGACACAAAATGCTGGAGTAATTCAGCGGGACAGGCAGTATCTCTGAAGAGAAGGGATAGATGACGTTTCGGTCGAGACCCTTCTTCAGACTGATGTCAGGGTAGTGGGCGGTACAGAGAAAAAATATAGTCGGAGACAGTAAAACTGGTCGGAGAACTGGGAACGGGGAGAGGATGGAGAGGGAGAGAAAGCAAGGGCTACTTGATGTTTGAGAAGTCAATGTTCATACCGCTGGGGTGTAAGATGCCCAAGCAAAATATGAGGTGCTGTTCCTCCAATTTGCGCTGGGCCTCAAGTTTGAATTGTGGTTAAGCCAACGTACTGGAAAAAGATGATGGGAAATTAGGCCAACCTAGTGATGGTAATTCATGTTAGCAGAGGCAGTAATTAGATTAGGGAAGAGTTTTGATCTCAAGGCATGGCCAGCTGGAGGAAAGATAAATATAGAGTGTTTGTAAACCAGGCTGAGTGTAATAAAATTTATGACACCCATTTACAGAGCAAATGGGGAAAATGGTCGTTAAGCAAAGAAAGACAAGTGCCAGCTGTCAGACAGATGGAGGCAATTCCTACAGAGATAAGCAAGAAGTGTATATGGCAAAGGAAAATGGGTGACTTGTGAATTATTGTAAAAATGTAAAATCCACATGTGACCATTGTAATACAAATCCGATTTTCCGGCATCTTCGGCTCCAGAGCCTTTTTAGATTAGCTGTTTTTCTGGGCCACTAGAGGTCACGTGATAATGAAACAACAATACGCCCCCCCTTCTCCCCCAGAATCGCCGACTTGATTTGATACATTCTATAATCTGCTTTCTTGCTGAGTGCCTTCATGGGACAAAGCAACTAGAAAGAACACGCTTTCCCAACCTGCAGCTTGTAAATTAGAAGCATCTGTAAGAACAGGGAAGGTGGTTTAGGAGATGGGATTTAATACATTTTCATTGGGATTGACCTTAGCTGTTAGGGTACTAACTGGGCACTTCACCCAAGCTTGAATACCCCCCCTCTCCTCTATTGATACTTGACTGTGGGCCTCTACAGTTCGGGGACCACTCTCCCCCTCGCCTTGTCAAGCGAGGTGGTGGGATGGGGTGGTGTTTAGAGGAGGGGATGGGTTGGGTATGAGGTGGGGGAGAGGTAAGGAGGGGCAGACTGGTATTTTGGGAATGGGATGGGTGAATGGGAAGAGTAAACGGGAAGGTGGGGTTGGTGCGGGATAGATTGGGTGAGTGGGAGCAGGAAAGTGGTTGGGAATGAATCGAGGTGGGGCAGGGTAACGTTTGTGGCTGGGAGTGATGAGGGCATGGCTGGGGGATGGGTGTGTACCAGGAGGTGGGTGGGTGGGGTGGGAATAGGATGGAGAGAGTATGGGGATGGTTTGGGTTGGTAGTAGGGTAGATTGGGAGTGGGCAGGGTGGGTGGAAGGAAATGAGCAGAAAATAAGTGGAGTAGGGTGAAGGGAGTGGAGTGTTTTTTGGAAAGGTGAATAGGGTGAGATAGTTGGATGTGGCTTGCACTGGGAAGTCAGTGATGGAGGTAGATGGTTGACAACAGGGATTCTTAGCATGGTTGGTTGAGTACTTCAGGATTGAGCATGTGGGTCAGAGTGGGGGGTGTGAGGCAGATCATTGGGTTGGGAGTGTGGTGGGATGGGCTGGATGGTAGGAGTGGCTGGGAGTGGGTTGGGAATTGGCACTCTACTGGGAGTAGAGTGGGAGGGAGGGGGGGAGTAGGTTGTGGCTGGGACGGTGGATGGATGGGAGTGAACAGGGAATGGGTGGAGATAGGGGCGCAGAGTGGAGGAGTTTTAAGTATGTGGATGGGTTGAATTGGGAGCAGATGGGGTAGGGATTGGAGGGAGGGTGAATAGTTGGGATCAGGTAAAGAGTGGATGGGTGAGGTTGGGTGAGTGGATGGATGGTGAGTTGAGGTAGGGGGTGGATGGTGAAATATCTGGCAGCGAAGGAGGGCAGGGTGAGTGGGGATATGATCTAAACTCCCACAGTGGTCTGCCCTGTCCTTCACTGAGTATCCTGTCCTCTTTAACTGACTGCAGTCAATCAGGGCCTCATCTATACAAATTGGATTTAACCTGAGTTCCCCAGCCACTGGCAAACAATGGGTCTTATGGACAAGAACGTTAGAATCATGAAAGCACCATCTGGGATATGTGAACATTGAAGGCACATCGATGGCGTGAAGCATGAATTCAGTTTGCCTTCTGCATCAGGTTAAAAGGGGCCTTGGCTGCAAGCCTTCACAAAGCCACAACAGGATTTCCAATTCAATCCAATCTTCATGATGCATATTTGACGTCAGTTTGCCATTTGTTTAACTGCCTTCCGCGTCCTCATAAGAAACTCAGTTACAACATCAGAGTAGCATTTGTAATGCAAGACTAGTTTTGTTCAGTGGGGAACCACACATGGCTACACTGGGGAAGGGCATTCAGCCCATTGTTTCAATTATAGTTCTTTGCTGAAATAATCCCAAACCAGCCACGAGGTCTCTATCATTCTCTTAGTTATTTATCCAGACTTGTCTGAAGAAAAGCAATGGTCAATCCCAGTGGCAACATATTTCTCCCTCCAACAATAGTTGAATAGAAATTAGTTCCAACCTCTGACTTTCCTTTCACTGACAATTTTAAATCGATACTTCCATATCATTAATCAATTTCCCAAATGCAGGAAATAGTCTTTCTCAGTCTGGCCCCATCAAAATATTTCTCATTTCATTAATTTTTGTTTAGTTCCTTTTCACTGGAATCTATCTGGATCATTTACACTGTAAACTCAATCGTTTTATGACACTCGGTTGCAAATTATACACAGTACTATGCCCATGATCATCATTTTTTATTTTTTTTAATCAAAAAAATTTATTCAATTATTAAAAATATTATTTACAATACAATAAAACAAAATAGAACCAACTACCATAATTCAAGACAAACAAATATGCTAAATAGACGACTATACAACTATGTTACAAGCCTTGTCAAGAATGCATTCAATCCCCCGCAGTGCCCAGCGGTCCTGGAAATCCCCCTGGGTTCCGATGGACAGAGCGTAGTCCCTCTCTAACACCACCCAGGCGCAGACGTAACCCCGGAAAAGGGGCAGGCAGCCGGCTCGGGCAGAGCCCTCTACCACCTGGCGCTGTGACTCACGGATGGCCAGCTTGGCCAGACCCAGGAGCAACCCAACCAGGACATCTTCGGCCCTACCCTCTCCCCTATGCACAGGGTTTTCAAAGATGAGGATGGTGGATGAGAAATGCAGCCAGAAGGCAAGGAGCAGCTCCTTTAGATAATGGAACAGTGACTGCAGCCTCACACACTCCATATACACGTGATACACATACTCTTCCAGTCCACAAAAGTGGCGGACAGATGGGGAGTCTGTGAACCGCAAGAGAAACAGGTTGCAGGGAACTCCTCAGTGCAATACCCTCCACCCTAGGTCTCTGATGTAGAGGGGGAGAATCCCTGCGTAGAGGAACCCCCACCGGGGGGCCCTCCTTGCAACCAGAAGGTAACACCAACCGCCACTTGGTGTCCGGACGGTGGACCAGGGTGAGGAAGTGCAGGGTGTGGAGGAGGAGCCCGTACAGGACACGCCTCCCTGCGTCTTGGAGGGAGATGAAGGGTGTCGAGGAAAGGCGGCTCAAGTGGTGTGGGATCGGCTCCTGGGAAGGATTACGGAGCCTGGGTCCGACGGCCATGACCATCGTGGAGTCAGGGAACTAAGAAACAGGACCTTCAGCCCATCAAGTCCATGGCCGCCATTAAGACCAATTTACGTTAATGCTATGCTGATCCCATTTTATTCTCCACACGTCCCCATCAGCTACCCCCCGAGCCAACCACTCACTCACACACCAGGGCCAATTTACAGTGGACAGTTAACCAAACAACCTGCACATCCATGGGGTGTGAGAGGAATCCCGAGCACCCGGTGGAATCCCACATAAATATAGGGAGAATGTGCAAACACTGCATAGACGAGACCAGAGGTCAGGATTGGTAGGTCACTGGAGCTATGAGGAAGTAGTTCTACTTGCTGCTCACTGTGCCATTTTTGTATACAACTTTATTGTGAATTTTTAAGAAAACTTTGAACCGACAGAATCTGTAGATTAGGCCCATGCCCAGCACATCTCAACATAAAATGTATTTATTTCCTTTGTACTTGATTAGTTGCATGCATGAAACAGATCATATGTGGCTATGCTGTGGCTCTGGCTACTGTCATGAGGACCTGGCACAGAAACAATTGCATTCTTGCAGCTTTACAGGCACATTAATGTTCCAACACAACAAATACAATAAAGTTCATATGTTATGTTATATGAGCTGAATTAGGCAATTAGGCCATTTGGCCCATCATGTCTACACTTCCATTCAATCATGGCTGATCTATCTTTCCATCTCTACCCGATCCTTCTCCCCATAACCCCTGACACCCGTACTAATTAAGAATCTGTCAATCCCCGCCTTAAAAATATCCATTCTTGGCTTCCACAGCCTTCACAAATCTGAAAATAAAAACAGAGTATACTCAACAGATCAGGCAGCATCTGTGGAAAGAGAAACATAACCACCAGCGAACAACACCCATTCGAACAGGATGAGTTCTCTGTCCTGAAAGTCTCGTTCATGCCCACCAACCGCCTGCGTCACCTTGCCGAACACACAGCTGCAGATAAAACCTCCCAGCTACTGACTTCGATCTTTAAATGCGGGTGGCCAAACAAACAGTCTAATACCCCTTTTGAAAAACGACCCTACTACCTGGTACGTGACGAACTAGTACTACAGGATGGAGTCATTGTCAAGGGTCACAAGGCGGTCATTCCCTCAACCTTGCAAAACGAGTACAATGAGGAAATCCACAGTGGTCACCCAGGCGTGGATGCTATCTTACAACATGCAAAAGGAATGATCTCCTGGCCCGGAATGACCAAGTACATTTGGGAGAAAACAGAATTGTGCGCGATCTGTAACAGTCAATCACTGCACCAGCAAAAACAACCTCTCCTGTCTCAACCAGCTCCCTCTCTACCATGGTCATCAGTGGCTGCCGACATCTTCGATTGGCGCGGGAAACACTATCTCGTGTTAATGGACTCATACTCTAACTGGTTAGAAATTGACTTCCTGCCAATAATTACTCAGAGATCGTAGTCCAAAAGCTCAAGATACACTTCTCTGTACATGGAATTCCAGCTCCTCTCCAGACTGACAACGGGACTCAATTCATCAGCCAAAAGTTTAAAGACTTTGCAAAGCGGTGGAACTTTCGACATGCCACTAGCAGCCTTGAATACCCACAGTCCAATGGACCTGCCGAGCGTGCTGTTCGAAGCGCAAAACAACTCATGGAGCGATCCCATCTAGCCAAATCTGATGTCTACCTGGATCTGTTGAACCTACAAAATATTGCGAGATAACATTCTAGGCTCTCCAGCCCAGTGCCTGATGTCCCGCCGAACACGACCTCCGCTGCCTGTCATCCAGGAACACCTAAAACCTAAAGTCTGCCCCCCTGCCGCGGTACAAAAGCACGTACAGTTCAATCGAGACGCGCAGAAACGAAGTTATGACAAGACCAGCAAAGCACTTAAGCCACTTATTCAAGGCCAAGTGGTCCGACTGCAGACAGACAAAGGACATACCAAACTGGGGTACATTTACGGTCCCCTCAAAGGAACCACGTTTCTACCTGGTGGATGTCGATGGTACCATCTACAGACGCAACCATCAACACCTCCTTCCTATGAAGGAACGGCGTCCAGCACTCCAGGGTCCTGATGCCTCACCGCTCAGGTTTAAATTGACCACTGTTCCAGCCGTCTCAGCACCTGCTGCCACCAGTCCCATCCACTCCCTGCATCGGTCTGTCCCTACTTCCCCTGTTGTAACCGGCTCCCCGGTGTCCCCGCGACGGTCTTCCTTAAGTTCCCCTGCGGTTGATGAGGCAACTCCATACAGTACGAGGACTGGGTGGGTTAACAAGCCACCCATTGGATATGGCGATTATGTTTAACCCCGTTATTACTAGATGTGGCGATTTGTGTATAACATTATTATTTACTCGTTGTGGTTGAAATGCCTTAATTGCTTTTTCATTTATGCAAGAAGAGATGTAGATTGGCTATTGCATGTTAGCCAATTAGAATGCTTAGTAATTATAACTTCGCCTGATTATAACATTCATAATGTAAGAACTCGTCCACTGCCTGCCAGTAGCTGCAGTAGTGAGAACGTGTAATGTACTGTTTAGATCATAATGACCTGAACAATAAAGATGCTTGTGCTTCAACCTGTGTGAGATTAAGCTCTTTACAGAGGAATTTTCATTTATCACATTTTATTTTCAATTCAGTGGAATTAATATCCCCTTGAACCTAACATTGCATTAAGATGAGCTACAAATTAGGTTGTTCTCAAACTGACTCACCAGTTCAGGCAAGTCACTAGTGAACATTATCATAAAACATACCAATTAGGATACCCAGTCACACCAGGCTGCTCTGACTTCTAATAAGAATAGGTCTGATCTAATTGGAAGCACAACTCCACAAGCCTGTCTACCCACACTAACCTTTCACCCTCTTGCTTATCAAGAATATATCTACATCAGCCTTGAAGATCAATGTTTTTGTTCCATACTTCATTACGGAAGAGTGTTCTCAAAATTTAAGAAACATCTGAGGGAAATAATTCTGTCTCAACTCTATTTTAAACGGGCAATGTTAATTTTTAATGGGTGACCCCCTGGAACTCTTTGCCAAGGAAAGACATTCTTCTTACATCGCACCATTGCAATTGAGGGATGTACTTTATTTCATGGAATTTGTTCTTCTTGCTGGGCCCAAACATTTAATTAAAGTAATCTCATACGTCAGGTTGTTATCCCTCTAGTTGACTCAGTCTGTAGCATTAATGGTAGAGAACTTGTTAGAAAAACTACTGTGGGAAAGGATGATACTTCACTTTTTGAAAGAGGTAACTAAATATGTTGATAAGAATAGTGCAGTTGACATAATCCACATGGACCTCAATATGACCTTTGGCAAAGTTCCCACATGGAAAACTGGTTCAGAAGATCAAAGCCATCGGGATCCAAAGCAAATTGGCAAATTGAACCCGAACTTGGTTTGATGACTAGAGGCAGAGATGGAGGGTCATTTTCTTGATTAAAAGCCTTGAAACAAAGTTTACAACAGGACTCGGACCCTTCTTCAACCACTGTGGCCCACTAAACTGCACTGATAGGCGTCTAGACTATCAGAGAATTTAGGACTAAGGGGGGAAAGCAGGACAAGGGCTGAGGCCAAGATGAGATCAGTCTGAAGAAGGGTTCCTACTCGAAACGTCACCTCTCCATGTTCTCCAGGGATGCCGGCTGGCCCGCTGAGTTACTCCAGCATTTTGCGTTTATCTTTGAGAGCAGTTATGGTCTATTGATTTTCAAAGGAGCTGAAGGGCTTGAATAGAGAAAACCCAAACAGAGCTGCACACCATGAACACCAAACGGCATACCCCATTGCCTTTCCCTTCATATCCGAGGATTTCAACAAGGTTAGTTTGAAGAAGTCACCTCTTATCTACCACCAGCACATCTCCTGCAGCACCAGAGGATCAAATATTCTTGACCATTACTCCACCAACACTGACTGAAGAGAGCAGCTCCTGCAGTGAGGACAGCACAGAGTTGGTCTGGGGAAGCAGAGGAACGACTCCACGACTGCTTGGTGTTGGTAGACTGGGTGACGTTCATGGACTTGATACAGACCTGCACAAATACGTTAAGATTTTACTGACTGCATGGGGAAATGTGTGAAGAAAGTGTGTTCCCACCAAGGCTATCCAGGTGTTCCCTTACCAGAAATCCACAATCCACTTAGCACCACAGCTTGATCATTCACGTCTGGTGATATGGGGTCATATAGAATGTCCAGGCACAGCCTCGATAAGTCCAATATCTGAATGGTGGCCGATTAGGAAAAGGGGAGATGCAACGAGACGTGGGTGTCATGGTACACCAGTCATTGAAAGTAGGCATGCAAGTGCAGCAGGCAGTGAAGAAAGCGAATGGTATGTTAGCATTCATAGCATTCATAGCAAAAGGATTTGAGTATAAGAGCAGGGAGGTTCAGTTATACAGGGTCTTGGTGAGACCACATCTGGAGTATTGCGTACAGTTTTGGTCTCCTAATCTGAGGAAAGACATTCTTGCCATAGAGGGAGTGCTGAGAATGTTCACCAGACTGATTCCTGGGATGTCAGGATTTCATATGAAGAAAGACTGGATAGACTCGGCTTGTACTCGCTAGAATTTAGAAGATTGAGGTGGGATCTTATAGAAACTTATAAAATTCTTAAGGAGTTGGACAGGCTAGATGCAGGAAGATTGTTCCCGATGTTGGGGAAGTCCAGAACAAGGGGTCACAGTTTAAGGATAAGGGGGAAGTCTTTTAGGACCGAGATGAGAAAAACATTTTTCACACAGAGAGTGGTGAATCTGTGGAATTCTCTGCCACAGAAGGTAGTTGAGGCCAGTTCATTGACTATATTTAAGAGGGAGTTAGATGTGGCCCTTGTGGCTAAAGGGATCAGGGGGTACGGAGAGAAGGCTGGTACAGGATACTGAGTTGGATGATCAGCCATGATCATATTGAAGGGCCGAATGGCCTACTCCTGCACCTATTTTCTATGTTTCTATGTTTCTAATAGAAAAGTGAATAGACTCCATTGGTCTCGACGAGGGTGAGGTGAATAGGCAACCGCTGTAGCAGGGCTTACGCATCTTCACTTTGTACATGGTGAAACCAGGGGCGACACGGGGGTACAATGCTAGAGCTGCTGCCTTATAGCGCCAGAGACCCGGATTTGTTCCTGACAACGAGTGCTGTATGACCTCCACTGTCGCTTTTGCGCAATTTACATGACACATAGGTTCTCCCCGAGTACTCTAGTTTTTACCCACACATAAAAGCTTTGTTGGAAAATTAATTGGCTGTTGTAAATTGCAGGGATGTTGAAACTTTGGGGATTGCATGTCAAAAAAATGGGACAGGTCTAGTTTCGTTCAGTTTAGCTTAGAGATACAGAGAACTGGCCCTTCGGCCCACCGAGTCTACACCAACCAGCGATTCCCATACACTAGCACTATCCTACACATTAGGGTGACACGGTGGCACAGTGGTTGGGTTGCTGCCTTACAGCACTGCCTTGCTGCCTTACACCCAGTTTCGATCCTGACTACGGGTGCTGTCTGTGCGGAGATTGTACGTTCTCCCCGTGGGTTTTCTCTGAGATCTTCGGTTTCCTCCCACACTCTAAAGAAGTACAGGTTTGTAGCTAATTGGTTTGGCATAAATGTAAATTGGCCCTAGTGTGTGTAGGGTAGTGTTATTGTGCTTTATTTCTAAACTAAACTAAGACAAAACTACAATTTTCACCGAAGCCAAATTAACCTACAAACTTATGCATCTTTGGAGTGTGGGAGTAAACTGGAGAACCAAGGTAAAACACACATGGTCACGGGGAGAACGTACACACTCCGTACAGAAAGTACCCATAGTCAGGATCGAACCCAGGTCTACTGCTATGCCACTGTGTCGCCCACCTCCTAAGGATCAGTGTAGATGTGTGTTTGATGGTCCCAATTTCTCAATGACTCGAAATTGAAACCTGAGAGGAATGCAGACGAATGGGGCTGATGAGATTACTTTAATAGGAGATGGCGTTGGACCAATGGACTGAATGTCAGTCAGAAGCCAAGCTGTGGGAGAAACATTTCAAATTACAAGCAAGGAAATAAGAAAGCCAAGTATTTTGACAAAAGTAGACGATGACAATGGCAGGATTTACATTGTCACACATTTTGTGCCCTGCAATTCCGCACACAATTTGTGACGTCAGTGCCTTTAAGCTAACACAGCAATGAAAGCCAAGTGACGGGGCAAAAACTGATTTTTAAGGCAATTTGATTGTACATTTCTGCATAAAATCACATTGCAGCAACTCCATTATAACAAAACAGTCAAAATTGACATTGAATCGCTCCATTAGCCTTTTGGTAATCTTTCCACTATCTGATTTATTTGTTAACTGAATCGACTCTATTTCCATTCCCGTAAAATTGACTTTCTTCAAAATGCAGAGAAAAATGAGAATAACTGAAGAGTATTTGCAATACAATGTGACAGAATAGAGATTATTGAATTTGGCAATTTATTCATGACAGCAAAATATTCAACATTTAAAAGGCAAGTGTAAGGAAGAATAATAGACCTGAATACGTGAACAGGGGAGATTAGAAACAAGAAAATGCAGATGCTAGTTTACCAAAAAAAGACACAGAGTGCTGGACTAACTCAGTGGGTCTGGCAGCACCCCTCCCTGGAGAACATGGATAGGTGACGTTTGGGGTCGTTGGACAACTTATTCAGACAGGGAAGATTAATTTGGACAATTTAACTGGGTTTTTTGAGACTGAGATCTCATTCTCCAAAACCTTTTCATCATCCACTAGTCCCTCATCATAGGCTGATATAGAAGGTTAACATGCATGGAATCCATGGTAACTTGAACTTGGCCAAAACTGGTTTTCCCATGGAACACAGTGTAGTGGTGGAAGGGCATTATTCTGGCTGGGAATCTTTTGACCAGTAGTATTCCACAGGAATCTGTGCTGGGATATGTTTGTAACATATGAAAAGGACTTTGACATAAATGTAGATCTTACATAAATGTAAACATTACAGATATGGCAGAGAAATGGCAGATGGAGTTTAATCTGGACAAATGTGAGGAGTTGCACTCTGGGAGTTTGAATATAAGGAGAAAGTATACAGCATACTCAGTATACAACCTTCATAGCATTAATGTAAGGTTAGACGCGTCACCAAGAACAAAGGAGGACCCACCGTGCGGGACTGTCGAGAGGGAGAACAAAGGACCCGCTGTGGGAGGTACTGCCAAGAACTAAGGGGGATCACAAATGGAATGTGTTAAAAATGGTTTGTTTTAAATTGGGATATTTGTACCTTTGCCGGCGCCCTTTATGTGGTGACACTTTGCATACCTTGGGTATGTAAAGCAAAGAATTTCACTGTGACTTGTCACATGTGACAATAAAGTATCATTCATTCATTAATTTCACTGAAATTAACTGATGTCTGACCTGATGGGTTACTCCAGCATTATGAATCCTTTTGTGTATTAACCAGGCTCAGTTCTTTTTTTCTACATGAATCCAACATGAATCCCATTTTTCATTTTCCTCATATTCTCTTCTATTTCCCACATTTTTTGCCATTCACCAACACCATGGGGCGATTTACCGAGGCCAATAAACTTACCATGTCTTTGGAAGGGAACTGCACCACCCAGTGGAAAGTGTCACAGTGAGCACATGCAAACTCCACAAAGTCAGCACCAGAGGTCAGATCAAACCCGGATCTCTGACATTGAGAGGCAGTGAATCTACCAGCTGCGCCTCTGTCACGCCTCAAAGTCTTGTAATGCACCCAGAATGAACCACAGTATAAGTCGTCTTTGTTCTCCTGACACCATTTAGTCTGTTTCCAACTTCTGTGAAAAATACGCAGGAAAGTTTAACGAGAAACCATCTCCATTGCAATTCAAATTCAGTTTTGTATTCCAGATTACAAGGAATACAGTCTTGCATGATTGGCAGGTGCACAGATATTTTAGATAACAGCTTTCTTTGCAGTTCTGAGTCTTTGTCATTCAAATGTATTTTGTTCTCTTTATTTAGACGGAAACGTGGAGTAGATTTGTGTGGGAAAGGTCCCTTGTGGGATGATATTTCACTCGGAAGACTGACAGTGAGATAGCAGTAATTGACCGGAAAATTCTTGATGCTATCTTGAACTACAAGCTCAAGGTGTCCACTGTTTAGAGTGAAATCAGATCCAGCCGTTTGTCATTGTAATTCTGTCCGATGGGAAATTAAAGATGTGTTGTGAGTTGCTTGATTGGCACTGTGGAAAGTGTGTTGAATTTAATATTAACTTGCCAGAGTTTAGTTTAATTTAGAGATGTAGCGCGGAAACAGGCCTTTCGACCCACCGGGTCTGCGATCCCCGCGCAATAACACTATCCTGCACACACTTAGGAACAATTTTTACAATTACCAAGCCAAGTTACCTAATAATCTTTGAAGTATGGGAGGAACCCGAAGATCTCAGGAAAGCCCACATGGCCACGGGGAGAATGTACAGACGCCATACAGAGAGCATCCGTAGTCGGGATCGAACCCGGGTCTCCGGCGTTGCAAGAGCTGTAAGGCAGCAACTCTATCGCTGTGCCACCGTGCCACCCAGTTGGAATTGGAATTGCAGGAGCAAGAATATTGAAGCATAGAACACTGACCAGTATAGCACAGGATCAGTGTCCATGCACCGAATCCATTTCCTGCAAATCAATCTACCGCTCTTATAGCTTCTTATCATATCTGCATCCACCACCTCCACTGGCACCGTGTTCCAGGTGACCCAACACTCTGTGTAAAAAAACTTGCCCCTCCTTTAATCTCTCCATCTGACTTCAAAGCAATGGTCTCAAAGATGCAGCATGCAAATAAGCCCTTCGGTTTGCTAAGTCCACACACTGACCGTTAATCACCCATTCACATTAGTTCTACCGTAGCTCACTTTTTCATCCATTCCCGCCCCCAGTCTTTGACATTTCCACCTGGGAAAAAGGTTTTGATTGTCTACCATACTCTGTTTCTGGTTGTCTACCGCCAGCACATACTTCCTCAGATATGGGGCCCAAACTGCGCAAATATTGCCCAACCAAAGTTTTATAAAGGTGCAACTTAACATGAAGTTATATACAATGTCCCAATCAACAATAGTAAGCATACCATACACCTTCTTTACCACATGTTGTCACTTTCAGGGAGCTATGGGCTTGGCCCCAAGATCCAGCCTGTTTAGTTTATTGTCATGTGTACCGGGGTACAGTGAAAAGCTTTTGTTGCTTGCAAATCAACCAGTGGAAAGACAAAACATGATTACAATCGAGCCATTCACAGTGTACAGATACATGATAAGGGAATAATGTTTAGTGCAAGGTTAAGCCAATAAAATACGATCCAATTAGTTAAATAGTAGTTCAGGACTGCTCTCTAGTTGTGGTAGGATGGTTCAGTTGCCTGATAACAGCTGGATAGAAACGGTTCCTGAATTTGGAAGTGAGTGTTTTCAAACTTCTGTATCTTTTGCCCGATGGGAGAGGGAAGAAGAGGGAGTGGCCAGTGTGCAACTCGTCCTTGATTGTGCTGCTGGCCTTGCCAAGGCAGGTTGGTTTGTGTGATGGTCTGGGCTGCGTCCACAATTCGCTGCAATTTCTTGCAGTCCTGGATGGAGCTGTTCCCAAACCAAGCGGTGAGGCATCCCGAGAAAATGCTTTCTACAGCGCATCTGTAGAAGTTGGTGAGGGTTGTTGGGAACATGCCGAACTTGTTAAGACTTCTTTGGAATTCGCTGGAGAACATGGATAGTATTGAATGGCGTAGACTTGATGGGCCGAATGGCCTAATTCTACTCCTATCACATCACCTTATGACCTTACGACCTTATGGATAGATGACTTATTCAGACTCCAGTCTCTTTTGGCCCAATTCAAACACGCTACCCAAAATACCCATTCACGCTAACACATTTTCCCACATATGACCCATGTCCCTCTAAACTTTTCCTATTCGTGTTACTCTTCAAATGCATTTTAAATATTATTATAGTGCCTGCCTCAATGCCTCAACCACTTAATGTGGCAGGTCATTCCTTATACGTACAGCCTTCTGTATGAAAAATCTTTCCCTCTGGTTACCATTAAATCTTTTCCCTCTCACCTTATGCCCCACATTTATTTCCCCAACATTCTCATCAACTCCTCCCAGATACTGCCACTCAGCACTCTCACAGGTGGGACAATTTACAGTGGCCAATTCATCTACCAACCCCCATGTCTTTGAAATGTAGAAGGACACTGGAATCCGTGGGGGCAACCCATCCGGTTACAGGGAGAACCTGTCAACTCCACATTGACAGCATCTGAGCTCAGGATTGAACATGGAACTTGGGTGCAGTAAGGCATTGGCACTACTAGCAGCACCACTGTGTTGCCTATATCCATGTTCCCACATCACTGATAGTTAGCATGCCCGTAATTAAGAAGTAAATAGATGCTTGGACATTTTTACAAGAGGATTTATGTGTAATACTAGAGATGGGGTATGAGGTACAATTCTGGAGTATGGGGTACAATTTTGGTCGCCTAATTATAGGAAGGATGTCAACAAAATAGAGAGAGTACAGAGGAGATTTACTAGAATGTTGCCTGGGTTTCAGCAACTAAGTTACAGAGAAAGGTTGAACAAGTTAGGGCTTTATTCTTTGGAGCGCAGAAGGTTAAGGGGGGACTTGATAGAGGTCTTTAAAATGATGAGAGGGATAGACAGAGTTGACGTGGATAAGCTTTTCCCACTGAGAGTAGGGAAGATTCAAACAAGGGGACATGACTTGAGAATTAAGGGACAGAAGTTTAGGGGTAACATGAGGGGGAACTTCTTTACTCAGAGAGTGGTGGCTGTGTGGAATGAGCTTCCAGGGAAGGTGGTGGTGGCAGGTTCGTTTTTAAATTGGATAGTTATATGGACGGGAAAGAAATGGAGGGGTATGGTCTGAGCGCAGGTATATGGGACTTGGGGAGAATACGTGTTCGGCACGGACTAGAAGGGTCGAGATGGCCTGTTTCCGTGCTGTAATTGTTATATGGTTATTATATGTTTTGTTCCAATTATTTGGGGCCCTGGTTCTACAGATCTGGTTTCCCTACTTAGTACAGGATTTACAAGACTTTGGTAAATTTACACTTGGAATATTGTGCGCAGGTCGAGCTGCCATTGTAGAGGAAGGATGTGATTAAGCTAGAGAGGGTGTAGAGGGTCCTCAAGCTATCCAGGAAAAAGAAATACATGCCATGGAATTATTAGCATCGAGAGAGATGCTAATTGCTTGACATTGCAGGCTGAAGAGCCTGTTCCCGTGCTATACAGTTCTATGATCTAAAATGCTGGAATCCTCAGTGGGCCAGGCAGTGTCTGTCGAGAGGGGCGTAGAGTTAATGTTTCAGATTAGATGCTGCCTAACCAGCTGAGGATCCCAAGGATTTTGTGTTTTTATCCAAAATCTGTGCCAACTCCTGCACTTCTGTCCTTGAAACCACTCACTCAATCCCATTGTGGATTTGAACACCAATGTTCCCCAAACCCCTTGGACTCCCCACTTGAGTTACAATTTATTTAATCTGTCCTCCAAAGCATCATCCTGTTAGTCACTTTTGCAGTTAAGGAGGATCAACCGCTAATTAGTTCTGGAGGATCAACCGCTAATTTGTGTAAGATGTGAAAATCAGCGACCAAGTGAAAAAGCCAGCAACATTTTTATCACTGATATTGATTAAGGTTACAAATGCTAGTGAAATGTACCTTGCTGCTATCCTACGCTACACATGTGGAGTACAATTTAAATTGGACACGGATGCTTAGAGATGTCCTGAGATCATGCCATGTCTAAAAATGCAACCCATCACAAACTCCCCCCCCCCCCCCCCTCCCCCACCTCCACCAAATATTTTTTAATCCCCGCACATTAACACCATGCTACACACACCAGGGACAATTTACACTTATACCGCCAATTAACCTGCAAAACCTGTATGTCTTTGGAATGTGGGAGGAAACCGTAGATCACGGAGAAAACCCACGAGGTAACATGCAGAATGTACAAACTCCGTTTATTATCACGTGTACCGAGGTACAGTGAAAATCTTTCGTCGCATGCTATCCAGTCAGCAGAAAAACAATACATGATTACAAGCGAGCCATTTACAATGTATAGATACATGATATCCAAAAGTCTATTAAATGTCACTATCGTATCTGCCTCCATCACCACCCCTGGAAGACATTCACAGCACTCTGTGTAAAGAAAACTTGCCCTACACATCTCCTTTAAACTTTGGCCCTCACTTTAATGCCCTGCCCCCTGGTTTCTGACCTTGCTTTGACAATAACAAGAGGTTTGTTCATTGTACATTACACAGGATTCATTTGCATTAATAATTCCTCAGGTGATAAAGCCATCCCTTCTTGCATGTAGTAAGACCTGGCTAACATCCAAGCTTTGAACCACGACTGAATTAAATTAGCAACACTCGAAGATGAATAAGCTTTTCTAAATTGTAATGTCTTTAAGCGTAATTACAAATTTACATGCTAATTATGCCCTGGGCAGCTCAGAGGAAAATTGTGCAGAGAAAATGGGCAGCGTGATGTTTCCCCGATGCCATTTAGCCAGCCAGTCGAATTTTAAAAAGCTAATGAGGATTCATATTGTCTACAACGTGGAAACTATGCCATGGCCACAATCCTACAGACCTAATCATTAGCCATTTTAGTACAACCAAAGCTGGTTTAAACTAAGGTGAAGCCTTGCCCTTTATCAGGTTTAATAATTAAGCTTTAGCCGCAGTAGATGTTCACAGGCGGATGCAGGATTCATTCGCACTGCCTCCGAATGATAAGTAGTACTAAACCTTGATCCCAAAGCACAGAGGTTTAAACGCCTTGTCGGGTATATCACATAGTGATATGAGTGCATCAAAGGAGCATACTGCACGTGCTGGAAATCCTAATGTGTGTAAGAAAGCCAGGAGCACCCAACAGTTCAGTACGTTTGATGGAGAGAGAAACAGAATTGGTATTTCAGGCCAATGGCATTTTATCAGAACTGGGAAATATTACGAGTAAGATGCTTAAAGAGGGGGAGGGGGAGAGAGAGGGGGAGAGAGAGGGGGAGAGAGAGGGGGAGAGAGAGGGGGAGAGAGAGAGAGAGAGAGAGAGAGAGAGAGAGAGAGAGAGAGAGAGAGAGAGAGAGAGAGAGAGGAGAGAGAGAGAGAGAGAGGAAGGAAAAAAAAAAAAAAAAAAAAAAAGATCTAAGGCATGAAAGAAGCACATGAAGGCAGCCACTGTTAACCGGTATCAGTTCAAAGGAAGTTTCTGAGAATCATACCAGGAATGAGTGGGTTAATATGATGAGCATTTGACGGCACTGGGCCTGTACTCGCTTGAGTTTCGAAGGATGAGGGCCTCATTGAATCTTATCGAATAGTGAAAGGCCTGGATAGGGTAGATGTGGAGAGGATGTTTCCACTAGGGGGAGAGTCTAGGACCAGAGGCCATAGCCTCAGAATAAAAGGATGTACCTTTAGAAAGGAGATGAGGAGGAATTTCTTTAGTCAGAAGGTGATGAATCTGTGGAATTAATTGCCACAGAAGGTTATGGAGGCCAAGGAAATTGATATTTTTAAGGCAGAAATTGACAGATTCTCGATGAGTACCGGTGTCAGGGTTATGGGGAGAAGGCAGGAGAATGGAGTTGAGAGGGAAAGATAGATCAGCCATGATTGAATGGCGGAGTAGACTTGATGGGCCGAATGGCCTAATTCTGCTCCTATAACTTATGAATTAATGTAATTGAAGGTTGATGCAGCAGGGGTGAAAATAAGAGGAAATAACTAAGTGTGAAATTACCAAGAGAAAAGAGAAATGTGATACAAGCGCACACACATCACCCAAAACAATACCACTAGGGGGCAGCACAGTGGCACAGCAGGTAGAGCCGTTACCTCACAGCACCAGTAAACTAGGGCAGAAGAAGGGTTTCGGCCCGAAACGTCGCCTATTTCCTTTGCTCCATAGATGCTGCTGCACCCGCTGAGTTTCTCCAGCATTTTTGTGTACCAGTAAACTAGGTTCAATTCTGACCTTCGGTGCTCACTGCGGAGAGTGTGCATGATCGTCTGATGACTGCGTGTGGGTTTCTCTGGGGCACTCCGGTTTCCTTCCACATCACAAACATGTGGAGGATGGAAGGTCAATTGGCTGCTGTTAATTGCCCATGGAGGGGTGAATGGTGCGATCTTGTAAATTGATGGCAATGTGGAGAGAATTTAAAAAATTGAATTAATGTTGATTTACGAGGATGCTGCCAGGACTAGAGGATGTGGGCTAAAGAGAGAGGTTGAGTAGGCTGGGACTCTATTCCTTGGAGCGCAGGAGGATGAGGGGTGATCGTATAGAGGTGTATAAGACCATGAGAGGAATAGATTGGGTAGATGCACAGTCTCTTGCCCAGAGTAGGTGAATCAAGGACCAGAGGATATGGGTTTAGGTGAAGGGGAAAAGATTTAATAGGAATAAGCTTTAATATAAATGGGTGATTGACATTTGGTGCAGACAGAGTGGGCTTCTGTGCTGTATGTCTAATTCCAATTCATTCATAGGATATGGTGCACACCTTTCAGAATGTAGCTGGCTGATTCTAAGATGGTAAGTATCAACCATTAGTGCACTCAAACTAGAGTACCACATACAGTTCTCACTGAGTCATGAAAACATAGTTTAATACAGCAAAAAGGCAGGCCCTTCGATCCACCGTGTCCGTGCCCACCATTAACTACCCATCTACACTAATCTTATTTACCCGCACTTCATCTGCAGCTTTCTATATCTTGACCATTCACATGCTTTGCAAGATTCTTTTCAAATGTTGTGAGAGTATTTGACTCCACTCTGGACAGTGTATTCCAAATTTCAATCATCTTCTGGGTGAAAAAAAATCTTCCTCAGAGCTGAACTGGAGGAAAACAAGAGATTGTAAAATTCAATATTGGGTGTAGATTATCCAGATGGAATATGAGGTGTTCTTTACAGATTCCAGCATTGGTAGCCTTTGTGCCCCTGCTGATCACCTTCTAGTCTCTGTTTCCACTTTCACCCTCCCCTCTCATACTCTGCTGCATTGTCATTTGTTTATCTGCTTCCACGTATCACCTGCCAGCCTCTATCTCACAAATCCACCTCTTCCTATATCCCTGACTGGTTCCATTTGTCCATCATCACTCGCCCCTCTTCAGTCTGCTTATCGCCTACTGGCCCTGGTCTCACTCTTCCTTCTCTCCTCTTTATCAACCCTCTCCCTTCACTCGTGACGCAGGTTCTCGACCCGAATTGTTGACGACTCTTTTCCCTTCACAGTTGCTGCCCGACCCTCCGAGTTCCTCGAATGGTTTGTTTCTTGCTTGACTGGCATGGATGGGACGGGTCACTAGACTAGCCAGTCAGAAAGTGAATCACACAGCATGGAAACAGACCTCCAGCTGTCCTGCCAATCTCCAGAGAAAATGAGTAGGAAGGAGCTGCAGTGTTCAAAAGGGAACTGCAGATGCTGGAATATCGAAGGTACACAAAATTGCTGGGGAAACTCAGCGGGTGCAGCAGCATCTATGGAGCGAAGGAAATAGGCGACGTTTCGGGCCGAAGAAGGGAGTCTGAAGAAGGGTTTCGGCCCGAAACGTCGCCTATTTCCTTCGCTCCATAGATGCTGCTGCACCCGCTGAGTTTCCCCAGCAATTTTGTGTACCTAGGAGCTGCAGATGGTTTACACCGAAGATAGACACAAAATGTTGGAGTGACTCAGCGGGATGTTTCGGGTGAGACCCTTCTTCACACAAGGATCTTAACCCGAATTGTCACTCATTCCTTCTCTCCAGAGATGCTGCCTGACCAGATGAGTTGCTCCCGCACTTTGTGTCTATCTTCAGCTAAGTCCATGCTGACCATCAACCATCCATTTAAATTAATCCTTCCTCAACCCCACTTTATTCCTCCTACATTATCATCAACCCCCCCCCCCTCCCCCCTCCCCCCCCCCTCCCTTCAGATTCTACCACTCACCTACATACTTGGGGGAATTGCAATGAAAATTAATTTATCAGCCCCAATCTAGGACATGAGAGGAAACTGGACCACTCAGAGGAAACTCATGTAGTCACGGGAAGAACATGCAAACTCCGTACAATCAATAACGGAGGTCAGGATACAACCTTAGTCACATATGTGTGAGGCAGCAGCTCCACTGTGCTATCTGGGCTATTGATTCAGAAGCAAGAGTTCAAATATCGGCTGAATAATTTAAATAGAACCTGGAATAAAACATTTATATTGTGATGTTGACCGTAAGATGAACAGATTATAATCAAAAGGCCTTCGGTTCATGAATATCTGTCATCCTTACCCAATCGGGTCTGTTTGTGAGTGCACATGTTAAGTATGAAGCAGGAGTAGGACATTCAATATCTCGTGCACAAATCAAACTGCTGGAGGAACTCAGCATCTGTGGTGGGGAATGGACAGTCAACGGTTTAGGTCGAGACCCTTCAGTAGTAACAGAGGAAGTGTTTTGCACCCAATGTTTCAGGTCGAGACCCTTCAATAGTCCAGAGAAAGGGGTTTAGAACTGAAACATCAACTGTGCATATCCGTCCATAGATTTGCCAGACCCACTGAGTTCCTCCAGCAGCTTGTCCTTTGCAACATCTGCACCCTCTTTTGTTTCCACTCAACCCCTTATCCTGTTCCACTAATCAAAACAAAAAATCATTCATCTTATTTAACTGCGATGAAGTCTCGACAATAAATATTGGCATTGTCAGCCCTTTGTAAGAATGTATTTTTAAATAAATTGCCCTGGCCACATCTTGAACAAAACTAAATGACTAATGCTGTGAGTTAAGTCAAGCAACACCTCCTTGTTCACAGCTACCTTCATGCCATACATTCAAACAAACATTTTCAAAGCACATTGCTGAGTTTGGAGATTTTTGCAATCGTATAGAGCTCAAGCCATTTGCCAATGAAACAATTAGTTTGATGCCTGTAGCGAAGGGAAATGGGAAGCTGTATCTATCACTCACTAGTTTATTGTGGCTCAGCCTGTGGCTGTCATAGTGCAGAGTCAATGCAGAAGTTAGGAATAGATTTTTTTAAACATTTGAAACCCAAGACAGTATTGTAAAATCAGTAGGTACACAAAATTGCTGGGGAAACTCAGCGGGTGCAGCAGCATCTATGGAGCGAAGGAAATAGGCGACGTTTCGGGCCGAAACCCTTCTTCAGACTGCTTCAGGTCTACTCCATTGTAAAATCAGTACTTGAATGTATAAAGATTCAATGAGTTTCACTACCTGAAACAGCATCTACAAAGCTATCTCGCTGCACTGTAGGATTCCTTGCCACAGACAGCCTCTCCTACTGGTGAGAATCACAACAGTTTCAACATCACTTGGCTTCTGAAAGCAAGCAAGTGTATAATTCACACCACATGTGCCTTAATACAACTGGAAACCTGTCAGGGAAACTTAGCAGGTGATGAACACGAACCGTAATAGCAAATCCATGTGCTCTGCTAAACTTCATAGGATTTGGTCTTGAAGACAATGAGCTCATGTCTGGTGTGACCTTTAGTGTTTAGTAACTTGACCACTGAATATGCCATGGGCTAAAGACATGAAAACCACTCATTCATGCATGATTTAAACTTCACCTTAAACTTGGCTTGAGGGGACCCTGCCAGTAAACGTCATTCTCATTGTTGGGAATGACTGAACAGGAAAATGATTCAGTCGCTGAAATTCTGGCATCAAGTCAGAGTCATACAATGTGGAAGCAGACCCTTCGGCCCAACTTGCCCACACCGACCAACATATCCCATCTACACAAGTTCCACCTGCCTGCGTTTGGCCCATATCCCTCTATAGATACAACTAAAAAGTCGTGTTTTCAACAATCTTATTTCCTCCAAATATTCAACATCTTTTAAAAGCCCAATTCATTTTTTTGAGGTGGTTTTCATGGCCACCTGTTAACTGGATGGCCTGGTTATTTCCCTATCAGAGATGTTCCCTTTGCTTTCTCCATTCTTCCCCTCTTCTCCACAGCATAAGACGAGCACATATCTGAGGAAGGATGTGCTGGCTCTGAAGAGGGGCCAGAGGTGGTTTACAAGAATGATCCCAGGAATTAGTAGGTTAACATACGATGAGCGTTTGTCGGCAATGGGCATGAACTCGCCGGAGTATAGAAGAATGAGGGGGGACCACATTGAAACATACAGAATAGTGAAATGCCAAGAGCTCATAGCCTCATAATTAAAGGATGTTCTCTTAGGAAGGAGATGAGGAGAAATTTATTTAGTCAGAGGGTGGTGAATCTGGGGAATTCTTTGCCACAGAGGGCTGTGGAAGTCATCAGTGGATATTTTTAAGGCATAGATAGATTCTTGATTAGTACAGGTGTCAGAGGTTATGGTGAGAGGCAGTGGGGTTAGGAGGGAGAGATAGATCAGCCATTGAATGGCGGAGTAGATGATGGGCCAAATGGCCTAATTCTACTCCTATCACTTACGACCTTATGACATGGACTTTTCTATAAGGTCATCTAGCATGGAAACAGGTCATTTGGTACACACACCCATGCTAATCAAAATCCCTATCTGCATTATTCTCATTTGCCCATGTTTGACTCACATCACTCTAGAGCCCTTTCCTATCAATGAACCTGTCCAAATATATTTTAAATGCTGTTGCAGTATCGGCTTCAAACTCTCCCTCTGAGAGTTTGTTCAATATATGTACCACCCTCTGTGTGAAGAAGGTGTCCTTTGAGTTCTTATTAATTTTTCCTTGCATCCTGTACCCTGCTAGTTCTTGATTCCCCAATGTTCTTGATTAGTACGAGTGTCAGAGGTTATGGGGAGAAGGCATGAGAATGGTGTTAGGAGCGAGAGATAGATCAGCCATGATTGAATGGCGGAGTAGATTTGATGGGCCGAATGGCCTAATTCTATTCCTATTTCTTATGACCTTATGTTGGGAAGAAGGCTGTGTGCATTCACACTTTCTATTCCCCTCATGATTTTATACACTTCTAAAAGGTCATCTCTCAGTTACACTCCCTATATAGGAGCAGACTGACTTCCTCCTACTTAGGAGAAGGAGTCAGTTCTTACTCCTAAGTAAGGAATAAAACCCTAGACTGCCCAACCCCTCCATTAAAACTCGGCCCCTTGAATCTTGGCAACATCCTCGTAAATCTTATGTGCTTTTATGACAACTTTTTAGCATCTTTCATATAACAGGGTGACCAGAAATTAACATAATTCTCCAAATGCTGTCTCACCAAAATCTTGTTCAACTGCACCATAACATCCCAATTTCTATACTCGGTGCCCTTACTAATGAAGACCAGTATGTGAGAAGCCCTCTTTGCCACAATTGATGAATGCCAGTGTGCCAAAAACCTTCTTCTAGTTCTGAAGGCTCATTGACCTGTAGTGTTGACTGTGTTTCTCTTGCCACCGATGCTGCCTGACTTGCTGAGTATTTCCACACTATCGATTTTTTTAAATTTCTTTGTTGGATGCATGTTGTATTAGGAATGAAGAACTAAATCGAGTGGCATGATGGCACTGCAGTAGAGTTGCTGCTTTACAGTGTTTGCAGGACCAGAGACCCGGGTTCAATCCCGACTACGGGTGCTGTCTGTACGGAGTGTGTACGTTCTCCCCGTGACCGTGTGGGTTTTCTCTGAGATCTTTGGTTTCCTCCCACAATCCAACGACATACAGGTATGTACGTTAATTGGCTTGGTATATGTGTAAATTGTCCCTAGTGGGTGTAAGATAGTGTAAATGTGCGGGCATCGCTGGTCGGCGCGGACTCGGTGGGCTGAAGGGCCTGTTTCCCCGCTGTATCTCTAAAACTAAAAACTAAAACTAAATATATGGGTGAGGGAGTGTTTGACGAGCTGATGTTGAGATATTGGGAGGATTGTACTCAAGATGCCTCAAGGCAGCTCATGGAGAATTATGTTCAGCTTCGGTCACCCTGCTACAGGAAAGATGTTATGAAGCTGGAATGAATACAGCAAAGGGGCAGTACAGTGGCACAGCAGTAGAGTTGCACAACAGCGCCAGAGACAAGGGTTCAATCCTGACTACAGATGCTGTCTGTATGGAGTTTGTACGCTCTCCCCATGACTGCATGGGGTGCTCCGGTTTCCTCCCATACTCCAAAGACGTACAGGTTTGTAAGTTAATTCGCTTCAGCAAAATTTGTAAATTGTCCCTAGTGTGTAGCATAATGCTAGTGTATGGGGGTGATCGGTGGTCGGTGTGGACTCGGCGGGCAGAAGGGCTTGTTTCCATGCTGTATCTCTAAAATCAAAAGTCTAAACGTCTAAATATTTACAAGATTGCTCCCAACACCAGTCTTGTAATCGTGCAGCCTCACATAGCCCCTTGTAGAGTTTAGTTTCGAGATACAGCGTGGATACAGGCCCTTCGGCCCCCAAGTCTGCACCGACCAGCGATCCCCGCCCATAAACACTACCCTACACACACTAAGGACAATTTGCATTTATATCAAGCCAATTTACCTACACACCTGTACGTCTTTGGACATACTTGTTCTTAAATGCATGCTTCTGCACCTACCCCACAATCCAGAGCAGGCCACAGGTGATGTGCAGTGAGTTCAGAAGAACAGTATGAATGGGTCATGTCTGAAGAAGGGTCTCGACCCGAAACGTCACCCATTCCTCTCTCCAGAGATGCTGCCTGTCCTGCTGGGTTACTCCAGCATTTTGAGTCTATCTTCAGTATGAATGGGATATTTCTGCTGAATGCTTGAATGGGCTGCCAAGTTTCCACGAATATAGACAATGGACAATAGGTGCAGGAGTAGGCCATTCGGCCTTTTGAGCCAGCACTGCCATTCACTGGGATCATGGCTGATCATCCACAATCAGTACCCCGTTCGTGCCTTCTCCCCATATCCCTTGACTCTGCTATCTTTAAGAGGTCTATCTAAAAGCCCTGTCCCATTGTAAGAGTTCATTCAAGTGCTCTCCCGAGTTTTAAAAAAAAATCAAACTTGTGGTAAGCACGTTGAATGAACGTAGCGGGTACGTCGGAGCTCGGGGACGTCTCTTAGCGGCTCGTAATGCTAACGGCAGGTACTCGGGAAACGCAATAAACTCGGGAAGACTCGTGAAGATTTTCATCATGTTTGAAAAATGTCTACGAGAGCCCCGAGTACCGACGAGCGGCCATTACCGTAAATCTCCGAGTTCAATTCAGGGCAAACTCGGGAGAACTCTTTGAATGAACTCGTACCGTGGGAGAGGAATTTAAATCTCTCTTGAAAGCATCCAGATAATTAATTGGTCTCCACTGCCTTCTGAGGCAGAGAATTCCACAGATTCACAATTCCCTGGGTGAAAAGGTTTTTCCTCATCTCCGTTCTAAATGGCCTACCCCTTATTCTTAAACTGTGGCCCATGGTTCTGGACTCCCCCAACAACGGGAACATGTTTCCTGCCTCCAGCGTGTCCAATCCCTTAATAATTTTATATGTTTCAATAAGATCCCATCCTTCTAAATTCCATTGTATACAAGCCCAGTCACGTCATTCTTTCAACATATGGCAGTCCCACCATCCCGGGAATTAACCTCATGAACCTAAGCTGCACTCCCTCAATAGCAAGAATGTCCTTCCTCAAATTTGGAGACTAAAACTGCACACAATACTCCAGGTGTGGTCTCACTTGGGCCCTGCACAACTGTAGGACCTCTTTGCTCCTATACTCAACTCCTCTTGTTATGAAGGCCATTTCACTGCCTACTGTACCTGCATGCTTACTTTCAGTGACTGATGAACAAGGACACCCAGATCACACTGTACTTCCCTTTTTCCTAACATGACACCTTTCAGATAATAATCTGCCTTCCTGTTTTTGCCACCAAAGTGGATAACCTCACATTTATCCACATTAAACTACATCTGCCATGCATCTGCCCACTCACCCAACCTGTCTAAGTCACCCTGCATCCTCTTAGCATCCTCCTCGCAATTCACAGCTTTGTGTCATCTGCAAATTTGCTAATGTTACTCTTAATCCCTTCCTCTAAATCATTAATGTATGTTGTAAACAGCTGCGGTCCCAGCACCGAGCCTTGTGGTACCCCACTAGTCACTGCCTGCCGTTCTGAAAGGGACCCGTTAATCCCTACTCTTTGTTTCCTGTCTGCCAACCAATTTTCTATCCATGTCAGTACCTTACCCCCAATACCATGTGTTCTCATTTTGTCCACTAATTTCCTATGTGGGACCTTATCAAAGGCTTTCTGAAAGTCCAGGTACACTACATCCACTGGCTCTCCCTTGTCCATTTTCCTTGTTACATCCTCGAAAATTCATGAAGATTAGTGAAGCATGAATTCCCCTTCATAAATCCATGCTGACTTGGACCGATCCTGTTACTGCTATCTAAATGTGCCACTATTTCATTTTTTATAATTGACTCCAGCATCTTCCCCACCACCGATGTGGTCTATAATTACCTGTTTTCTCTCTCCCTCCTTTCTTAAAATGTGGTTTAACATTAGCTACCCTCCAATCCACAGGAACTGATCCTGAATGTATAGAACATTGGAGAATGATCACTAATGCGTCCACGATTTCTAGAGCCACTTCTTTAAGTACCCTTGGATGCAGACCATCAGGCCCAGGGGATTTATTAGCCTTCAGTCCCATCACAACCTAAACTGCACACATAATTTCCTAACATAATTTCCTGCCTAATGTGAATTTCCTTCACTTCCTCCTTCACCCGATGTCTTCTGGCCTCTAGTACATCTGGGAGATTGTTTGTGTCCTCCTCAGTGAAGACAGTTCCAAAGTACCTGTTCAACTCGTCTGCCATTTCCTTGTTCCCCATAATAAATTCACCTGTTTCTGTCTTCAAGGTACCTACATTTGTCTTAACTACTTTTTTCCTCTTCACATACCTAAAGAAGCTTTTACTATCCTCCTTTATAGAATGTTAAACAGTACAGCACAGGAACAGACTCTAGGCCCATGATGTCTGTGCTGACCTTGATGTCCAGTTCAACTAACCCCATCTGCCTGCACATAATCCATATCCTTCCACTCCCATGCATGCTCCTGTGCCTATCTAAATGCAATTTGTATTGGAACCGATACACACAACTCTGCCAAAGAGATGAGGAAGGCACAAATAACCTGAGTTGAAGTAATGGAAAAGGTTCTGTGCACATTTGTTTGTGATGCAGGATCACTGCAGGGTGTTATAGATTTGCTTGTGACCTCTTGTTGATTTGAAGTGTAATGGATCTTTATTTCATTAAGAACAGAAAATGCTGGAAACAGCAGGTTAGTGCAGGCAGCATCTCAATCGTGCTTTTATGGTTACATGTGGAAACAAAGAGTGAAATTATTTTCGTACAGTCCAGTAGAGCATTGCCACCCTAAAGCACAGTTCCGATTAGGGAATTGTACAGAATTAGGCCACTGGTCCTGCATGCAAGAGGTGCCATGTTTTGGTGCAATTTTCAATGTGCAGTCCTCACTCTAGTTGTTATGAGTGGTGCCCAATACAGGCACGTCCTGAGCCCCAGGCTGCTGCGGGCCTCCAACCATCACCTTCCTTGGACGTGTGCATCAACCTGTGAACTGAAGTCCTCTCCTTGTCCATTCATCTTAATAGGCCGAACCCCAGTTCACTCTCCTACCGGCCTTGCTCCTCACCCGTTGCATCTGTCAAAAAGCAGGGGCCGGCTCAGCGGGCAGTCTCCACTTTCAAGGCTGCAGTTTGCTAGGTCCTGCAAGCAGGGGCCGACTCGGTGGCCTCCCCCTTGCGGTCCGCCCAATCTTGTGTTCAGCTGAGCAGGAGCTGTTGCAAAAGTTCCCAGCAGTATCTTTGGTTCCCAGAGCTCTTAGCTTCGGTGGCGCAGCGGCAGAGATGCTGCCTTACATCGCTTACAGGGCCAGAGACCCGAGTTTGATCCCGACTATGATTGCTGTCTGTACGGAGTTTGTACATTCGCCACGTTCCACACTCCAAAGACGTACAGGTTTGTAGGTTAATTGGCTGTGGTATAAATGTAAATTGTCCCTAGTGTGCGTAGGATAGTGTTAGAGTGCGGGGATCGCTGGATGGTGCGGTCTCGGTGGGCCGAAGGGCCTCTTACCGTGCTGTATCTCTAAACCAAACTAAATGAAAGAGCAAAGAGTTGGAAAAGATTCTGTTCATTTTTGAATGAGGCCCGATTCAAACTATGAAATGATTATGAATGGTTGAAAGGTAATATTTGAACAGTTAAACAAATACTTTGGTTCTGTCTTCACTAAGGAAGACACAAATTATCTACCAGAAAATACTAGGGGACCGAGGATCTAGTGTGAGGGAGGAACTGAAGGGAATCCACATTATTCAGGAAATGGTGTTAGGTAAACTGTTGGGACTGAAGGCAGATATGTCCCCAGGGCTTGATGGTCTGCATCCCAGAGTACTCAAGGAGGTGGCCCTAGAAATGGATGCATTGGTGATCATTTTCCTGGTGTTTGGGCACAGGGCAGGGAATGGGGAGGGCCGATCGGGGGTGGGGGGGGATCTCCCTGTCGGTTTGCTCCTGGGCCTGTCCAAGATGGTCCAGGCAGCGGGCGGTCGATGGTCACACCAGAGTCAGCTGCCTGCCCCTCTTCCGGGCCTACGTCCATGCTCGAGTGTCCCATAAGAGGGGACACGCGGTGTCCACGGGGACTCTGGAGGCCGTCCATGAACGCTGATCGCCAAGGGGGTCAAGAGCATTGTAGATAAAGATTGCACCATTGTACTATAATGACTGCTTGATGTATTGTGACCATTGAATATTAATGTACATTTGGTACAATGTAATATGCAATTGTTGGAGAGAGAGAGAGAGAGAGAGAGAGAGAGAGAGAGAGAGAGAGAGAGAGAGAGAGAGAGAGAGAGAGAGAGAGGAGAGGAGAGGGAGGGAGAGGGAGAGGGAGAGGGAGAGGGAGAGGGAGAGGGAGAGGGAGAGGGAGAGGGAGAGGGAGAGGGAGAGGGAGAGGGAGAGGGAGAGGGAGAGGGAGAGGGAGAGGGAGAGGGAGAGGGAGAGGGAGAGGGAGAGGGAGAGAGAGTTCCACCCCGCTTCCTGCCGTTTGGATTTGTCAAAGTCGACGGCCCCATTCTGAATAGTCTCCCGCCCGGCCGTGGTGTTCTGGCCGGCACGGGACCAAAAGTCGGCACAGCTGATCCCACTTACGGGGCTTGTGCCTTCAGCTGCTGCTGGCTCCCGCAAATTCATGGTCCTCCCCAGCCAGCTTCACTCGCAGCACTTGTGGACACTATTTTGTCCAGCTTCCCCCCCCCCCCGTGTAAAAACAGTGCGGGGACAAACACTACCGCAGAGTAAATCACTTACCTGCAGGTCGCGGTTTCAAACTTACCGCTGCGGGGGAACGCTCCACCCCGCCTGTCGTTTCACAAGCGTGAAAGCGATATGACATGCAGGCATCCTGGCGGAGTTCTTCACGTAGTCACTCACGTGACTCCGAAGTAAAATAGTGGTTTAGAGCTTCTCTGATTGTAGAGATTACTTTGCATCACTTTTCAGGATAGAAGGAAAGAGATAACAGCGATCTATTGACCAGCTGTACTATCTGGTTGGCAGTGGTTGGGAAAATGCTGAAAATAATCATTTGAAAAATCTTAGTATGCTAGATCAGCACCAACACAGATCTGTGAAAAGGATTTGACAAAGAGCTTTGTCTGTTGTAACAAATAGAATAAATAGAGGGGAACAATAATTTGTTTTTTTTAAAAGAATATAGATCATTGAACAAAATCAGTACTCGTTAGGTATTAGCATGGTCTGAATGCTGGTTAATGTACAGAATAGAGGGTAAAAGTATTATTAATTGGGTTGGAATGCTGTAACTAAACCATACTATGATCCGTCAGTTCATCACTTACATTACGCAGCATTTAGATAATGAACTGACTGTAATGTATCCGAGATGAGATCCAAAAAACAACCAGATGGGAAATGAGGAGGATGCAGAGAAGCTACAAATAGGCAAACGGGTATGGATGTAACAGTCTCAATCAATGATGAATGATTGAATGATGAATGATACTTTAGTCATTCATCATTCACTGTGAGATTCTTTGTTTAGTATTCCCAAGGTATGCAAAGAGTTGCCACATATTGGGCACCGACAAAGTTACAAAGTTTTCCAGTTAGACCCCCTTTGTTCCCAGTGCATCCATTGCCCAGGCATTCCCCTGGCACGCCCCATGAGCCCATCTGACCTCTGGCACCCACTGCAGATCTATCTGACTTCTGACACCCACGCAGGCCCATCTGACTTCTGTTACGCACTGTGGGCCCATCGGACCTCTGGCACGCACCGCCGACCCGTCATCAACCACTGGCCCCTTCCTTGACCACCGTCGCCTACCCTTGACCTTTCCTGGGTCGCTGGCACCATCCTCGACTGCGGGCACCTGACCTTGTCCTCGACCACCGTCTCCTGACGGCTCCGCAGCGCCAACCCAGAGTCCGGGCCGCAGGGACCCACCGCCCGGCTTCTCCGCGGGCTCCTAGGAGTCTCAATACTTCATGGGGAGGGATATCAACCAGAATAAAGTAACATTAATCTAATAATCAGATTTTGATGATGCTGAAAAATATTTGCTCCTTATTGAAGCACAATGATTCACTCTGATAGATTAATAGTTGGAATGTAATTACTGTTAGATGATTAAAGAAAATGAAGTTAATTGCAAAGACTTCATGCCTGTTGATTTGACTCATTATCATGACGTCACTGGGCTACTGATTTAATATAAAGTAAAACGGCATGACAGCTGTGACCAAATCAAATGCCCACTCCACTGGCCAAGCTCAAAGAGCTTCTTGTAAATTGTGAAGATAGACACAAAATGCTGGAATAACTCAGTTGGACAGGTTGCATTTCTTGAGAGAAAGGAACGCATGATATTTCGGGTCGAGACCCTTCTTCCGGTCCTGCATTTTGTGTGTATCTTTGGAGTAAACCAGCATTTGCTGTTCCTTCCTACACGTCTTGTAAATTGTGGTTGGAAGGAGCCACTGTCATTGGGGGTAGACCAATTGGCTTCTGCAGCATGAAATGTAGTATAATTTATTGCCTGCTTCCAAAGAGAATAACATAATTTATTTGAAGGTCAGAAAAGATTTTACAGGACTATCATGAAGAATGGAATAGGACAAGGTTTTTTATGGGCAAAAGGACATGGGATGCTCTTGGAAGTGTGATGGTGAAAGCTCAGGGTATGCATGCTCCTGTTAGAGTGAAATAAAGACAGATAGTAATAATGAACCCCGGATGACACGGGAAATTGAGGTGCTAGTGAGGAAACAGAAGGAAGCATAGATCCAGGTACAAGCCGCTGGAGTAATACAGGGATTGGGTAGCATACTTACGGAAATAAGGAAGGAAAAAAAGGGCTTGAGGTAGCTCTGGCAGATACGAATAAGGAGAATACTAAGATATTTTATAAGCTTATTGAGGAATAAAGGTAACCAGAGAGAGAATAGGACCCCTCAAAAACAAAAGTGGTCATCAATGTGTAGAGCTGCCACAGATGGGCAATGTCCTCAATGACCACTTCTCTTCCGTTTTTACCATGGAGAAAGACATGAAGATAAGGAAATTTGGGAAACTTAACGACGATGTCTTGAAGGCATTCCATATTGCAGTTGAGGAAGTGCTGGATGTTCTAAAACATATAAAGGTTTAGTTTAGTCTAACCGTACAGTGTGGAAACAGGTCCTTTGGCCCACTGAGTTCATCCCAACCAGCGATCATCCATACACTAGTTCTATCCTACAACCTAGGGACAGTTTACAGAAACCAATTAACCTACAAACCTGCACGTCTTTGGAGTTAGGGAGCAAACAGGAGCACCCGGAGAAAACCCACACGGTCACAGGGAAAACATGCAAACTCCATACAGACAGCTACCGTAGTTAGGATTGAACCCACGTCTCTGGTCCTGTAAGGAAGTAACTTTACCGCTGTGCCACTGTGCCGCCCTAAAGGTGTAAATCTTCTGGGCCTGATCAGGTAAAGCCAAGGACACTGTTGGAAGCAACATAATAAATTGCAGGAGCCCTGGCTTAGATGTATCAATCACCATTAGACAGGGGTGGATAATGTTGTGCCTCTATTTAAGAAGGGCTGCAAAGATAACCCAGGGTAAGACCTGTAAATCCTACATATGCGATAGGAAACTTAATGGAGAGGATTCTCTGGGAAAAGATATACATGGATTTGGAAAGACTGTGGTTCATTAGGGATTGCCAGCATATTTTGCGTGCAAGAGATCATGTCTCACAAAATTGGTTGAGTATTCTGCAAAAGTAACCATAAAGAATGATGAGCACAAGGCCATGGCCTTAGTCCATAGAGTTTATGGACTTTAGCAAGGCCTTTGTTAAGTTTCCACATGGTAGGCTGCTCTGGTACGTTAGATTGCATGGGATCCATGGAGAGCAAGCTACTGGAAGCAGAATGGGCTTAATGGAAGGTAACAGGCAGGGGGTGATCGGTTGTTTTTTGAACTGGAGGCTAGTGATTAGTGGTGTGCCTCAGTTAGTTGCTAGGCCCCTTGCTGCTTGTCATAGCTATCAATTATCTGGATGAGAATGTAGAAGGCATGTACAAAGATTTGTGATTTTTAGTTTAGTTTAGTTTAGTTTAATTTAGTCTAGTTTAGTTCAGTTTAGTTTAGTTTAGTTTAGTTTAGTTTAGCGATACAGTGCAAAAACAGGCCCTTTGGCCCATCGGGTCCGCACTGACCAGCGATCCCCGCATATTAACACTATCCTACACAGACTGGGGCCAATTTCTACATTTACCAAGCCAATTAACCTACAAACCTGCACGTCTTTGGAGTGTGGGAGGAAACCGAAGATCTCGGAGAAAACCCACGCAGGTTATGGGGAGAACATACAAACTCTGTACAGATAGCAAGTGTAGTCGGGATCGAACCAGGGTCTCCGACGTTGCAAACGCTGTAAGGAAATGACTCTATTGCTGCGTCACCATGAAATTTCAACATATTCAAAAAAGTCAAATTTTGCAGACAAGTGATATGATAAATATAAGGTGTTGCCTCCTGAAAGTGAAATCAGGGCAGGGATTCCCCAATGAATGCTAGGACTCTGGGGAGGGTTGCAAAGCAGTGGGATCTTGGAGCATAGTTCCCTGAAAGTGGCATTGCAGGTAGAAAGGGAAGTGAGGAAGACTTTGGCATGCTGACTTTCATTAATCAGGGAATTGAGGACAAAGGATTAGATTGAGAGGGGAAAGTTTTATTAGGAATCTGAGTGGCAACTTTTTTTACACAGAGAATGATGAGTATATGAAAATGTGAAATGATCGCAAGATGAAGAACTTGAGGTAAATACAATAACAACATTTAAAAGACGGTTGGACAGGAAATGGAGAGATTTGGACCAGGTGCGAGAAGCTGTGAAATTTCAATCGGTGTCATGGACGGCACAGATATCGAGAGCTGAGATGCCAATTCCTGCACTGTGTTGTTCTAGGTTCTATGCGATTGACACCAATTCTTCACTGAAATGGTCATGTTGTATATCTTCATCTAAAACATGGTTGTGTTTTTCAGATGTTTGCTTATAAGCTGGGTTGCCAAAGGAAAATATTGTTCCTTTTTGTTTGAATCGAGCGAGAGCATAACAGAATGAATGACTCATACCATCCTGTGGAATCGGTAAATTAGCCAGCACATCTTTGACATTCCAAGGAACTGCCATGTTCATCACTGCAGTCTGTTCCATGCCCTGAAGGAATGCAATTTATAAGTGGGAAATTATAATTTTACGGCAATTTCCATTTCAGTTGCTAAATGGAGCTTTCATGAGCCTTGCAATTCTTTGCCGCTTTGACATCTCTGCCTGCATTTTCACTGTAATTTAGGATTGAGTACCATTTTGGAACTGTTTGAAGAAAGTTGCCTGTTGAATAATCTTGTTTCAGCAATGCTCTACATTCTTCAAGGTTAAGGGCTGCACTCGGTTCGAAAGGATCTCTCACTGCCAGGCAATAAGTAGCAAGTAATGTTCTGTTAACTAATATCATCAAAAATCCATGAGTTCCAGTTTCATGCCCTAAGCAGTTCACAGAGCAGTATTTTTTCACTCTCGATAGAGGAAGGAATATCTACAATAACTTTGAAATGTACACTTCAGATGAGAAAGTAATAGGAGACAATTGAGCACTTTGTTACTGCTGCACCGTTCAATAAGATCATGGCTGATCTATAACCTCAGCACCACAATCATATGTTATATTCACGGGTGGCCTCACTATTTAAAAAATTCAGTGACTGAGCCCTCTTGGAAAGATAATTCCAAACATTTTGAGTCCAGTAATATTTCTTTATACCTGTTCTGAGGGGCTCATTCCTATTTTGAGGAAATATCCTCTCTGATGCTAGACACCTTGGCTGGAGGAAACAAAGTTCAAAAACCTCAATTGAATTCTGCTGTATGATCCTTAACCTGAACACATTAATTATCTTTTTCACTCCACAAGCGTTAATTGACCTGCTGATGTTTCCAGCATTTTCTACCCTACACATACATGTTTAAAATGTTTTTCAACGAGAATATTTTTTTGTAAGTCCCGTGAGAATAGGCAGTCTTAAGCTCTCCTCGTGTCAAAACCCACCAATCAGTCAGGTGAATAGACACAAAATGGCGCAACAGTAGAGTTGATGCTTTACAGCGCCGGAGACCGGGGTTCTATCCTGACTATGGGTGCTTGCCTCTATGGAGTTTATACGTTCTCCCCGTGAACTTTGTGGGTTTTCTCTGGGGTCTCCGGTTTCCTCCCACACTCCAAAGTCATATAGGTCTGTAGGTTAATTGGCTTAGTATAATTGTTCATTATCCCTAGTGTGTGTAGAAGTGTTAATTTGTGGGGTTCGCTGGTTGGCATGGATTCGATGGGCCGAAGGTCCTGTTTCTGCACTGCATCCCTAAACTAAACTAAACAAAATTAAAATGCTAGAGTATCTCAGCGGGTCAGGCAGCATATCTTTAGAAAAGTGATAGGTGATGTTGCCTAGACTTCCACCTTGAAAATTGATACTGAGATGGTGGAGATGGTGTGATCAATCTATGTTATTTTCAAGGTGCCCACTGATCAGAATGATCAGCTGGACTGTTAGACTGGAAGATCTGAGCTTGTTCTCGTTGGATCGAAGAGGATTGAGATGAATTGAGAAAGATGGACAAGAATATGGATTGGTTTGCATCTGTGGCAGGTAGAAGAAAGTTGTCCACAATAGCAGATGGTTAAAGAGGCAGCAGATATCAGGGAGGTGAAATTATTTTTTTACAGAAAGAGAAGACAAGCTCTAGAATTCATTGCTTGTGAATGTGGTGGCATGTAGGATAGAACTGGTGTATGGAAGATTGCTGGTCGGTGTGGACTTGGTGAGCTGTAGGGCCTGTTTCCATATATATGTTTTACATATGTATCTTAATTTCATTGAACCATATATTTGGTTGAATATGTGGCATTATTTTGGTCTTGTTTCTATAGTCAAAGGGTAATATTGATTCATTTATTTGTGCAGAACAGTGAAGGCAGTCTGACTCCTCTTGCCTTGTTTCTATGTTTTTTTCATATATATATATATATATGAAATATATATATATATATATATGAAATATATGAAATATATATATACATATGAAATATATATATATATATGAAATATATATATACATATGAAATATATATATACATATGATATATATATATATATATATATATATATATATATATATGAAATATATATATAATGCATAGCAGCATGCATTATAATCTGATTTCCATACATGAATATACTAAGGTCATTCATCTGCTGCACCTGTTAGAGCCTGGCTCTACTGTGGAATGTAATTAGTAATATAGTTTATCCTAAACATATTCATACCTAATCCAATTTAAAGCGTAAATGTTGCATTCAAGTGTAAGTTAAAAGACTCGCTATAGTATGCACCAGATTGCACAATTTCAAGCTGAAAAATGCCAAAGCTTCCTACACACCCTCACCCCCTCCTCGGTCGCTATGCTTCCTCGGGCTTGGTCGCTGCGCTTCCTCACAATTTTGCACTCTCAACTCTCACCCAATGTTGGCAGCCCTGCGTCAGTGGACATGCTCTTTACTCCATCACGCCAGCTATTTCTAAAATAGCTGTTAGGTTAATAACACGAACTGAGTGTCTATTTCATTCCCTGCTACACAGCCAGATGGAACTCTTTTGAGAGTGCGGTCACATGGGTTAAGCCATCAGGAGAAACATATCTGTATGACTGGCTAGCTGAGAAGAAGACAATGATACTTTCCTTCGAGACACTCAGTAAACCAATTGTTCTAGTCAAACAACTGTTGAAATCAACCATGAAATAACTGCATGCGGCTTTTCACATTCTTGTTATTGGAGCATTTGCAATTATTGCTTCTCTCTTGATAACATCCATGATTCTTCGGTACAAGCTGTGTGACACAGGGCTGAGCAAATAACTCAGTCTTCTGCTGTTCGTTGTTTCTTTGCAGAAGCAGCAAGTATTCAGCCTTGCATATCTCTTGCAATTTTCTAATTGTTGTTGAACTGTTTAAATATCTGATCTTTCCTTTGTCTCAAGATAAATGTCTCTGTATCACACACAATTTGATTATGCACATGGTACTCGAAATAAAAAATGATGCTGCAGTGTTTGCCTTCAAGAATATTATGGGCATTGGTCCACAGGGATACAGAACGGGAAAGAGATTATCAGGCCTGCAATACTGTTTGGTTTAGTTTTTATTTAGTTTAGAGATACAGCACAGAAACAGGGCCTTTGGCGCACCAAGACAGCACTGTCCAGCAATCCCTGCACAGTAACACTATCCTACACACTAGGGACAGTTTTTACAATTATACCAAGCCAATTAACCTACAAACCTGTACGTCTTCGGAGTGTGGGAGGAAAATGAAGTTCTCGGAAAAAACCCACGCGGTCACGGAGAGAACGTACAAAGTCCGTACGGACAGCACCCGTAGCCAGGATCGAACCCGGGTCTCTGCCGATGTAAGGCAGCAACTGTACCGCTGCGCCACCACGCCTGTACTGCTCCAGCTTTCAGTAAGATCTTTCCAAGTTATTAATGAACATTCCTCCTTATTATGTGATAGCCTTTCCCTTCTATCCTGAAAATGTGGATAGTCAGAGTGTCTCCAATGGGGCAGATAGTAGCTCAGGACTGCTCTCTAGTTGTTGGTAGGATGGTTCAGTTGCCTGAAAACAGCTTGGAAAAACGTGAAAAATTGCCCAATACTGATAGACTTTAGAACATACTAATTAGCAGGAGTAGATACTGTAGATTGGCTATTTCATACTAGCCAATTATAGTGCTTGTTAGTAGTGACTCTGCCTAGTATGTGCTTTATATTATCAAGAGCTTGCCTATGCTTGTTAGTACAAGTAGCTGCTAGGAAATGTAATGTCCTGCAGATCCTTGCTGTAAGTAGATTTAGTAAACATGTGTTGTATCTTGATATGTGTTAGACTCAACTCATTACAGGTACCTTGAGTCTACTATAACTAACCTTATTAAGTTTAAAGTTAAGATAGCTAACCTTATTACAACTCAACAATCTCTCACCATGTAAGTAATATGCTTCCATTTTAATTTTTCTGCCAAAATAGATCATTTCATATTCACCCACCTAATACTCAATTTGCTTATCCATTTCTCTTATAGCCTTCTTATATCATCTTCACAACTTACTTTCCCATCTATCTTTGTGTCAACAGCAACCAGATGCCTTCGCCAAGCCTTTATCTAAACTAAAAAGTTGAGGCCCTTTCATCGATCCCTTTGCATACTTCTTGTTACTTCTTGCAAACCAAAAAAGGTCTATTCATGTTTACACTCGGTTTCATGTTAGCCTGCTAATCCATGCAATGTGTTATCTCCGGCAGCAACATTTTTTTCATTTTCCGCCATAGCCTTCATGCGACATCTTATCAAACACCTCCTTGAAATCTAAATATAGAATAGTCAATGGTTTTTAGTTATGCACAACTCCAATAAACTAATTAAACATCAAATCCATTTCACATAACTATGTCGACACTGTTTGATTACCTTGAACTTGTTCTACGTGCCTGCTATAACTTCAATCATAATTTCAAACAGTTTCCCTCTGACTGATGTAAACCTGCTTGTCTTACAGTTTCCTGCATTGTCTTCCTTCCTTTGATATCCTTTTATGACTCGACATTTTACATGTCGTCTCCCTCGCGGCCTAACACCATGGATTGGTGCGGTCTTTCCTGAAGTCGGGCCCGGAGTTTCAGCAGCGGGCGCAGCGTGGACTTCTGATCGCGGAGCGGGCGAGCCCTTGTCAGGGTCGCCAGAAGGGAGTGCTCCAATTGCTGGCCCGCGGCTTATAACATCCTGAAGCTGTGGTCTGCAGAGCTTCTAGCCGTGGGCATGGCGTGGACTTAACATCCGGAGCGGGATCCCTCGCCGGGGTTCCCCGGAGAAGACCTCCGACCGCCGGCCTGCGGCCTACAACATCCTGAAGCCACGGTCTGCGGAGCTTCTAGGTGTGGGAGCGTCGTGGACTTACCATCTGGAGACTGGGTTCCCTCGCCGGGGACATATAACCATATAACATATAACCATATAACAATTACAGCACGGAAACAGGCCATCTCGACCCCTCTAGTCCGTGCCAAACACATAATCTCCCCTAGTCCCATATACCTGCGCTCAGACCATAACCCTCCATTCCTTTCCCATCCATATAACTATCCAATTTATTTTTAAATGATAAAAACGAACCTGCCTCCACCACCTTCACTGGAAGCTCATTCCACATAGCTACCACTCTCTGAGTAAAGAAGTTCCCCCTCATGTTACCCCTAAACTTCAGTCCCTTAATTCTCAAGTCATGTCCCCTTGTTTGAATCTTCCCTACTCTCAGTGGGAAAAGCTTTTCCACGTCAACTCTGTCTATCCCTCTCATCATTTTAAAAACCTCTATCAAGTCCCCCCTTAACCTTCTGCGCTCCAAAGAATACAGCCCTAACTTGTTCAACCTTTCTCTGTAACTTAGTTGCTGAAACCCAGGCAACATTCTAGTAAATCTCCTCTGTACTCTCTCTATTTTGTTGACATCCTTCCTATAATTAGGCAACCAAAATTGTACACCATACTCCAGAATTGGCCTCACCAATGCCTTGTACAATTTTAACATTACATCCCAACTTCTATACTCAGCCAGAGAAGAGCTCCGACCGCCAGCCTGCGGCCTACAACATCCTGAAGCCTCGGTCTCCAGTAGGGAAGTGCCGATTCAGGACTTACCGTCCCAGCGAGAAGGCCTGTATGTTCGGCCGCCTGCAGCGGTGACTGCGGAAGTTCATGGCCCCAACCATGGGGGAACAATGGAGGAGGACTGACTGTACTTTGTGCCTTCCACCACAGTCAAGAAAGCTGTGGTGAATGTTTGTGTTAAATTTTATTGTGTGTTCTTTTTTGATTGTACCGTTGCAGGCAAGTTCATTTCACTGCACTTTATTGTGTATGTGATGAATAAACACTGATTGATTGATTGATTGATTGTTTGTTCACACTTTGCCATGATGGAATTTCTTTTAAAATACAGCCTTTATTAAAGCACAAGATAATCCAACAAAAGAGAGAATATGGTTGGCCAACATAATATTAAAGAATTGATATGTAAAAATGGAAACCTAAGCAAAATATCCCCGGGGACCCCTTGTCTGACATAGCGACTTTGTTTACAGAGAGAGGGGGGGATAAGGAACAAATTTGGGGAGAGAAAGAATTGGAAATAGTGTAGACTACCTCCCCCATGCCCTGGCCACCAGTCACTAACAGCAGGAGCTACGACACTCAGATCCCATGAAGAGGAAGGGGTTCCAGTACGCCTACAGGGAAGGGCATCCCCCTGAAGAAGGAAGAACTGATAAAGAAGATGAGGAAGAAGAAGGGAGCGGGCAGGGAAAATAAAGGGGGATGCAGGAGGAGCTGAGAAATGTTATTACATAATTATGCCTTCCTGCAACTTTCATATTAAATTTGCATTGATAAGGAGGGAAGAGAATGTGGAAAGTAGCTTACATGTTGAAACTTTTAATGAAATGACCTGTGTCTAAGAGAGTCCAGAGTGTGTTTTGGGTTGAAACCGTTCTTCAGTATGTGTTGTATTTATGAACAAGTATGAACATTTTCAGTGAATAATTTGTTTAAATGTCTTATTCAGTAAACTTAGTGGAGCACTCACCATGGCTAGCAAAGCAACTTTCTAGCAGTGTTTAAATACATTTTGTAAATGAAATCCTCCAGAGGTATAAACTCAAGGTTATGAAAAATGGCTGGCTGACAAATAACATTTTCCCCTGATACAGCCTATACATATGAATCTTGTCTACTATCTTATAGTTTTTCTTAAATTAAATTTAAGACGTATATGGCTTTTGTTTTATAATTCTCCAAAGCTAGCTTGGTCAAGGTTAGCAACACAACAGCACAAGACATAGTGCCTTTACCTGATAATATCATATATTAAAATGTAAATTTCTAATTTTTGTGTGTTTCAAAGTTTAAAAGTTTTGGATGATTTCCTTGAGGAATACATAACTGTGTTTTACTCTTGAGTGAGAATTGTATTGCTTTAACGTGTGTGAATATCTGAGATTTAGCATAATGCAGGGTGTGGAAATTTGTGAGCGAATGGCACAGAAAAGAGGGTGTATAGTGAGTGAGTTTAAAGTGTTACTTGTTTGTGGAACCAGTTCTGGGTGAATGTTGAATTAATCATATAATTAAGATAAAATAGGATGTCATTGAATTAGTTTGCTCATTTACGTGATAAATCTTTGTAGAGTCTCATGTGTTCTAAAAGGTAGTGTATCTTTAAGAAGTTGCAGCTGTATAGGCGTTGAGCCTGGGACAAAGTTATTTTATTTCCTTTGCTCTGAAAATGTATTGGCTATATGTTGAAATTGACTGTGTATTCTCTGTCTTCTCAACTTTTATTAAACCGGGGATGTGGCTCAGCAAAGAGACTGTTCATTTTCTTCGCCGCATAACCTGGCATTAGGATTGGTGACCTTGTCGGTATTTTAAGTTTAATTTCTTCCTATTTCTTACCTTTTGAATTGAATTCAAGAGAGATCTGAATTACGCACTGGCCATGTGGATTTCAGATTAAGGTGTTGGATGAGAATTGGGAATCATTTTTAATAACGGCGAATCCTTACAACCAGGAGATCACGAACTGATAATAAATTGGGATCAGAGGAAATTGGGAGAACGGTGGAAGGAGCCCTTCCCAGTACTACTGTCTACACCTACCTACAGTGACGGTCAAAAATAATCCTCGGTAGATACACCTAATTTATTGCAAAATAATTGAAAACTGGAAAAAGGAAGTATGAACTTGGATGTCCTCCTGCAAGACAGGAGGTAAAAGGAAGTCATACACACAAATAAAAAAGGCCAGTATTTACAGTATCTTGTTAAAACCAGCCATGAATAGGGGAGTTATACTTAAAAAAGGTGACTCTCCTCAATGGGTATGGACCAAATTTTGATAGCCCTCTGTTTTTTAAGAGAATTCTTAACAATATCCCGGAAGGCACACAACAAAACTTAATAATTGGTGGAGATTTAAATTGTACATTGGATGCTTGTTTGGACAGATCATCAACTCAAAGAAAACTAAAATCTCGATCAAGTGAATTTTTAAATTCATACATTAATACCACTAATATTAAGGACGTTTGGAGAATTGAAAATCCATCGGGCCGAGAATATTCATTTTACTCACCAGTACATAAAACTTACTCAAGGATAGACTATTTTTTGGTAGATTCAAAACTTATCCCATTCACCTATAACTCACAATATCACAACATCATAATCTCAGACCATGCCCCATTAACATTTATGATCAAAGTAAACGGAATGGCAGAGACACAGTCACAATGGAGATTTAATCCCCAAATCTTAAAAGATAAGTCATGTAATGAATATCTAGTAAAACAGATTAAAATGTTTTTTGAGGCTAACGATAGCCCTGAAATCTCTGCCTCGCTTCTTTGGGAAACATTTAAAGCATTTGTACGAGGAGCATTAATTTCTTCCCAATCATTTTTTAATAAAGAGAATAGGGCCAAACAAAGAAACTGGAAATGGAAATAAAGCAATTAGACACAGAAAATGCAGCAGCACCATCCACGATAAAACACAATAAAATTGCAGTATTGAAATATAAATTAAACAAGATTTATTCAGACCAAGTTATAAAACTTTATCAACATACAAAACAATTAAATTTTGAATTTGGTGACAAACCACAAAAACTATTAGCGCGTCAACTTCGCAAATTGGACGGGGAAAAAACAATAGGCAAAATTAGAACAGATAAGGGAGAAACATTAACATTGCCTAAAGATATTAATGATAGATTTCTACAATACTATCAAAAATTGTATTCATCTAAAATAACAGAACAATCAACGGGAATGGAAACATTTTTACAGAATTGTAAGTTTGCGGGTCTAGATCAGAAAGAGAGAGAATTGCTAGGGGCTGAAATTACGATAAAAGACATTGAAGAATCAATAAAGTCCTTAAAAAATGGAAAGTCGGCAGGACCCGATGGACTAAATTCGGAATTTTATAAAAAAATTTATGACTTGCTTTCCCCACGCCTACAGACAATGTACAAATATGCTTATACTCAACAGAAACTCCCAGAAACTCTAAATGAATCAACAATCATACTTATACCAAAAACGGACAAGGATCTTGAAGACCCAGGTTCATACAGAGCTATAGCCCTCTTAAATACTGATCAGAAAATATTAACTAAGATTCTATCTAATAGATTGAGCTTAGTAATCAGTAAATTAATACATCCTGACCAAACAGGGTTTATCCCCAAACGGTATTCATTTTTTAATCTGAGAAGATTATTTAATATTATATACTCCAATAGAATCCCCAACGCAGAGCTAGCAATTATCTCGTTAGATGCTGAAAAAGCATTTGACCAGGTAGAATGGCCATATTTATTTTCGGTGATGGAAAAATTTCAACTAGGAGAGAAGTACTGTACATGGGTTAAATTGTTATATTCTAACCCAACAGCTAGAATATTAACAAACAAAATGTTATCAACTAAATTTAATCTCTCTAGAGGCTGTAGACAAGGATGTTCACTATCCCCACTATTATTTGCTCTTGCAATTGAACCCCTAGCAGAAAGCGTTAGAAACCATCCAGGAATATTTGGATACAATACTAGAGACACAAGGAATAAAATCTCCTTATATGCAGATGATATACTAATATATATTACAAAATTAGAAACTAGTATTCCAAACCTATTAAATCTAATAACTCAATTTGGTCAGTTTTCGGGATATAGAATCAATTGGAATAAAAGCGAAATCATGCCAATAACAAAATTTAATTTACATACAATACAACAATCCCCTTTTAAAATAGTTAAAGATAAATTTAAATACTTAGGAATCTGGGTAACTAAGACATATACCTCTTTATTTAAACTAAATTTCCCACCCTTACTGAATAAACTACATAAGAATATTCAATACTGGAAAACACTCCCCATTTCAATGCTTGGGAGAATTAATGCTATAAAAATGATTTTTTTACCGCAACTACTGTACCTACTTCAATTAATTCCAATATATATCCCAAAAACTTTTTTCAAAAAAGTCGACTCCATTGTTACAAGTTTTGTCTGGGATTATAAGAATCATAGAATAAGTAAAAAACACTTATGTAAATCAAAGATAAATGGAGGTCTGGCTTTGCCAAATTTCTTATTTTATTTTTGGGCAGTCCATATTAAAAACATGAATTTTTGGCTGGAAGAAATGGACCAACAACCAGATTGGCTAATGATGGAAAAGGAAGACTGTTTACCTTTTGAAATTGGACCGATCATATTTGCCCCCACAAAACAGCACAAAAAAACCTATAAAGAAAACCCCATAATACATAGTGGAATACGAATTTGGAAACAAATAAAAAAAGATTTAAAATTGAATAATATACCACTCTGCCTTCCCATTGTAAATAATCCTTTGTTCAAATCATCCTTTATGGACAAAGGTTTCACACAATGGAAAAATCATGGAATCAAAAATATAGGACATCTTTATGGGAAAGGTACTTTTCTTTCATTTCAAGAGTTACAACTGAATTATGGACTGCACTCAAATAATTTTTTCAGATATCTACAAATTAGAGATTATGTTAAATCTAATACACAAGTTTACAAGAATAGGGAATCAGAAATTCTTGATGAGTGTCTGAACAAGCATCCTAATACTGAAAAACTAATAGCTTATATTTATAACACCCTATTAAATAACGAGGTACCACCGACCGAACTACATAGATACAAATGGGAAATTGAAATAGGTCATCCTATCACGAAAGATATGTGGGACGAAAGTTTACAACAAATACATCAATGTTCATTAAATGCCAGACATATTTTAATACAATTCAAGGTCTTACATAGACTACACTTCTCTAAAATAAAACTAAATAGAATTTTCCCACAAATCTCTCCTATTTGTGATAAATGTCTACATTTAGAGGCTAATTTAACACATACTTTTGCAAACTGTATAAAACTTAAACATTTCTGGACAGATATTTTTGAAATAACTTCAAAAGTTATTAATACAAAACTGGACCCAGACACAAAATTAATAATACTTGGAATATCAGAACAAAGCTTAACACTCACAACAAACCAAAGAAACTTCCTCAATTACAGTATAATAACCGGAAAAAAATTAATATTAAAATTTTGGAAAGGCCCTACAACCCCCACAATCAAAATGTGGATTACGGAAATGTCGGAGACCCTATACTTAGAAAGAATTAGACTTGTCTTAATGGACAAACAAGATCTTTTCCATAAAATTTGGGCTCCATTCATTAACTATCTGAAGGGATAGACTGGCACAGCACGAGGACCCAGCTGAAACTTGAACTCAGGAACAGATGAAAAACTATACTCTATACTTTATAACCTACGAACCTATCTCCATTGATGTATCACAGGTAACCCATTCCACCTCCCTTGTTTTTCTGTTGTGTTTTTTTTGTTTTTTTTTGCTTCCTCTTTTATTTGTAACTTTCTACCCTCTCTTTTTCTCGCTTTCTATAAAAAATAAAAGTACTAGAAGCAGAAGTAATTGATAATGGAAAATTTTAATAATGTATGACTGATGTATATGAAAAGTTTTTTTTTCTACTATAATATGTAATTACATTGTATAATATGTCTACTTCTAATAAATAAATAAAAAATAAAAAATAAAAAAAAACCAGCCATGAACATAAGTGAACGCACTGCACTGAATTATATACATAACCCTAATCCCGGATACTTGGGACGAGTCTCCCTCTGGTTGAATAAACTTGAACAATTAACAGTGACCTTTTATTTGTTTTTTGGGGTTCCGGGATTAGGAATAAAACCAAAGGATTGATTTGAAAAGAGAGACACCTCTGAGTCATACGTAATCATAACTACTCGACCTCCAGCAACAGCGAAAGAAGTAGGAAAAATGATAAATGGCTGAAGGACAAACAGACAATTCATGTTTTAAGTTGCCAATGACACAGAAGGAACAATCACATGGGTCAGAAAGGAATGGGACACTATGAAAAGCAAAAGCTGCCTACTGAGGATCTGCCTACAATGGCTCTAGTCTGCCCTACGAATTATGGGCAAAGCATAAGAATCATGTGGGATGAGTGTATTCAGCCCCTGAACATAAACTGATTATAAAAAAGGGGAAGGTAGACAAAAATGCTGGCGAAACTCAGCGGGTGATACAGCATCTATGGAGTGAAGGAAATAGGCAATGTTTCGGGCCTGCATACGTGCTGTAACTGCGAAGGTCTACAATTATAGAATGTTAAGCAGTGAACTAGCTGTTGTAAGGTAAACAAGCTTCTTTATCTGATTAGGATTTTGGGTTTGTGCCATAACCCCATACGAGCTCAAGGACAGATTCAAAACCAAATTACAATCAGACACATAATGATTCTACTTCATGGTATCTTTTAACATTTGAATTTATGGATGTTAATCTCTTAAAGAAGCTAAAAACTAATCTGCAGCTCCCACAGTCATGGATAAATGACATGAAGTAATTAAAGGAGAAATTAGTATAAGAGTTAGCGGTAACAGACTGAAACATATGAATTCTAAATATTACTCTTTGTTTTTTGTAAAGCTCTGCATAAAGATAGTTGACAGCTCCATTCTCAATTCTTGATAATCTTTGTATGTAATCGTGTTGACTGTTTTACAACTATTGTATATTAAAATATTTTCTTACTATGAAATAAGTATTGATCATAAAGATCAACTAAGAGGAACCTGTATTATAATAAGAAGAGTGTTGTGCCTAGATCCCTGATGAATCTCTAATATAAATGACCTTGCTACCCACATTTCCCAAGAAATTGAGAAAATCCATAAGGTTGACAGTGACATGCATGGGTACAATGAAGTGAATGGGAAATGTGAAGTATTGTTAATTGCTTGCGACTATTATGTACCTACCGGGGATTGTGAATGTTATCATAAACTGATAAAGAGGAAGGAATGTGGAAGTTAAAAAAAAATTAAACTTACAAAATGGATTCAGCTGAAACTAAGCTGTTACCTTCTCCTATTAAATTGCAAAGCTAGCAAAAAGCACTAACGTTTGCTTTCAGTACATTAAGAAGGCTAGCAAATTGTTGATGTTCCCTTTCCCATAACACAAGCGAGATAACAAGCACAGCTTCATGAATGTCTCCTCTATATTATAAACATTAGAGAGAATTCAGATTCTTGGCACTAACCCTTGTTCTATAAGATTATAATGTGCGTCATAAGTAGAAAAAAACAAACTGCTTGTTCTGCAGAAATATAACCTTCTCATAGAACCATATATGGCTAACCCTTCCTCTGTCAGAAGAAGCTGTCAATCTTAAGAAGCTGTAAATGTTAAGGATCTGTCAATCTTAAGGATCTGTCAATCTTAAGAAGCAAGAGGCTGTACTATGCTCTGTAAATAAGATATTGCTGAATCGTTGATTATTGGGGTATATATACATGCACTGAGATCATTGGCCTTTTGTGTGGGGTGAGAACTCTGTATAGTCTGTAATATGCATACCATAAAGAGTTTTACCACACCCGCCTGGCGAAATAAAGATTGTACTGCTTGAACACTGTTTATTTGCATTTTTGTCTGTTTAAGAACATTGAACCACAACAACAGTACTCGGCTCAACTACATCCTCCCGCCGCTTATTCCATATACCTACCACCCTTTGTATGAAAAAATTATCCTTCAGGTTCCTATTAAATCTTTCTCCCTCTCACCCTTAATCAATGTCCTCTGGTTCTCGACTCCCCTACTCTGGGCAAGAGACTCTGTGTGCCTACCGATCTATTCCTTTCATGATTTTGTACACCTCTATAAGATAACACCTCATCCTCCTATACTACAAGGAATAGAGTCCTAGCCTGCCATATCGCTCAGGCCCTCGAGCCCCAGCAACATCCTTGTAAATATTCTCTGCACCCTTTCCGTCTTTCCATTACACTTTTAGGAAGGGTGATGTTTAAGAATGATGTGAGGATGCACTAAGAATTTCATTGTGCAGATGCTGGATTAAATCAAAGATAGACACAAAATGCTGGAGTAACTCAGTGGGACAGGCAGCATCTCTGGAATGAAGGAATGGGTGACATTTCGGGTCTCATGCCTGGGCTCTTTATAAATAAGAAAAACAGTGGACATATAAAAGAGCAGAGAGATTGTGATAAAGCTTTAGAAAACACCAGCTTTAGGACAGCTGAAATATTGTGCCTTTCCAGGGTTCCATCTTTTAAGAAAAGCATGAAGGCATTGGGGTGAATCCAAAAGTGATTTGCCAAAATAACTCCATTAATGAAGGACTGAGACCCCTGGTTCTGGACTCCCCCAACATTGGGAACATTTTTCCTGCATCAAGCCTGTCCAATCCTTTAAGAATTTTATATTCACATTAATGTGATTAATTCTATCTGACCTCGCTATCAACAATTCATAGAGGCTGTAGCGAGGCTCATAGATTGGGAAAGAAATGTACAAAATAATTAACCAAAGCTGAGAATGATGTGAGCTTGCCTACCTTGCTTGGTGCAGGTGCAGTAACAATAACATTTTTCATCCACCAACTCTCTGTATCTAGTACATTAATCTTTGATATTTTTGCTGGCTACAATGTGATCCCACCATTTTCCACGAAGTGCTGGAGGTACTCAATGGGTCAGGCAGCATTTATGGAGAGAATGGACAGATGACTTTTAGGGTCAGAACCCTCCTTTAGACTGGAGAAGTAATGACCTGAAATGTCATATGTTTATTTCCTCCACATATGCTGCCTGACCCGTTGAGTACCACCGGCGCTCTTTTTTTTGTTCGAGATTCCAACATCTAGTTTCTTGTGTTTCCATTATCTCAAAACTCTCTGGTTTGCTCATCTCTTCTCAGCCCCCCCATCCCTCCCCACCCACCCCCCCCACCCCGGGCACTCTCCCCCCATGACAATAGAAAATGTAACATTTGTCCCCCCACACCTCCTCCCTCACCTCCAAGCACAGACCTAACCAACCGTTCCGCGTGAGGCAGAGATTCACACGCACCTCATCCAACCTCGTTCATTACATTTGGTGCTTTCGATGTGACCTTTGCTGCATTAGTGAGACTAAGCATGGACCACTTTTCCATTTTGAGGTAAACCATTCCCCCCAGTCCCTTTCTCTCCCATTCTTTTATCCAAGTCCTTTCACACACTCCATTCCTTCCAACCCACATTACCTTCAGTCCTTATTATCCAGTTTAGTTGAGAGATACAGCAATGAAACAGGCCCTTCAGCCCACCGTGTCCACATCGACTATCAATCCCCCATACACTAGTTAGACGCAATCCCATTTTCCCGTCCTACACATTGGGGGCAATTTAAAGGGGCAAATTAACCTACAAACCTGCATGTCTTTGGGATGTGGGAGGAAGCTGGAGCACCCAGGGAAAACCCACACTCTTACTGGAAGAATGTACAAAGTCTGTACAGACAGCACCCGTAGTCAGGACGGAACCCAGGTCTCTGGCACTGTAAGGTAGCAACTCTATCACTGTGCCACTGTACCACCTAAGGCTAGTTTCCTTTCCCTTTCCCATCGACGCCATCTACCAATGACCCATACACTCTTCCTATTGGGCTCCTGCCCCCCACTGATCCCATCTCCCCTCCCATCATTGTTCCTATTATCCTTTTCTCTAGTGACAGTGACGTTGAGTTACTCCTTTTTATGTCTCTCTTTATCTGGTTTATTACTGTTTGAAGAACACATTGGCTGCCTTCTTTCCTGCAAAGCAAAGTAACTAGGTTTCAAGAATAGGCTGAGGTATCCCAGAGATAGTGAAAGGTGTCATATCATTGTGAACTCTTTCATTCTACACTAATCGGTAATTTCAAAAGCAATCCTGGAGGAGAAGAAAACAGAATTTAAATTGCATCATGTTTGTCACTTTCAATCTTGTCTAATGGCTAATGGCTTTGTATCTCCTGCTTCCATCCATAAACGAGTGCAGTGGATTCAATGGAAATAGTTTTAATTCAGGATATTTCATATTGTATTTATTTAGTGGCAGAACTGCTCTGCGTCATTCAATAACTCAAAACAATTCTTGTTGAAAGCATGCTTTCCCTTGGAGCCCATTATGTTTATGGAAAATGCTGGATACGAGGTGATACAATTGGTTCTGATTCAATTTTATTTACTCTTTGATAAGATCATTGACCTGATACACGCTGCTTGCGAGCTGTCGAGATAAATTATACCCTGCACTCAAGATATGTATCTCCAATGTAATTCAGTCAGAGGATAGACATCGCATTTATTGCTTGTCTTCAATTATCCGGGGACTGAGTAACTTCCCCAGCAGTTTAGAAACCATTGCATGGTTGTGGGTTTGGAGTGTGGACTGAGAAAAAGAGTCAAACTTTCCTTCCCCTGAAGGACATTGGACAACTACTTCGATTTTTGCAACAATCCAAATCTGTGTTCAAATCTTACTCCAGACCATTAAGATGATTAAACAGTAACATTTTGGTTGACAGGTCTGAAGACAGGTTTCGACCCGAAATGTCACCTATTCATTTTCCCCCCAGAGATTTTGCCTGACCCATTAAGTTACTCCAGCTTTTTTGTGTTTGTCTTACATTTTGGTTGACACTTTATTGTAGCACTGAGGGACTGCTGTACTATCAAGAGTGTCAACCTTTTGGATGGGTTGTTAAAAACGTGGCATCAATTTGCCGATGCTTCAGCTCAGAACTACATGCATGCAGAATAGAAAAAAGAGTTAAAAATGGACAAAGCAAAATGATCCCATGACCAACTTAGCCTTACTGTTCTCTTGGACTATCCAACAACTAGCGGGACAAGACTCCAGAAACATCCTCACCTTCGGCGATGGTGGGTGAGAGCTAAAGGCTGAAGACATTTGCAACCCTGCTCAGTCAGAAGTGCTGAGCAGGCGATCCATCTCTGCTTCCTCCGGAGACCCTCAACATCACAGATCCCATTCTTTAGACAATTGTACTCACTTCCTGTGATATCAAGAAATGACAGGATACTGGATACATTGAATAGGTATGTTACAAAACTTACCTTTAGCGGCGCTGCTGTTCTGCCGCTGCCCGGGTGCGCGACTTTGGCGTCTTTGAGAGGGGGGCGGGTTTAAAACGCGATTTTCTCTAGGGTATTGAAATTGAGGTTGTTCAGCCTGCCTAGTTGCTGATGAAAAATCGCTGCGAGGTTCGTTCGCTGCAGCTATTTTTAAACTAAATTGGGTTATTTAATTGTTATAGTAGATTAAAAATCATCCTCTAAAGCCGCGAACGCCGACAATGGGACGGATCTCATGTAGGGGACAAGGCAAGGTAGGTTGTTTATTTTTACATTAAAAAGGGCTTCTTAAGATCCCTTTATACAAAATGTTATGTTGCGAGTAGCTGACTTGGGGGCCCATTCAAACCCGCAGTATCTTTCATGCCATATGGGCTTCAAATCCACCGCAATGGCAACGTTCCAAACCAGCGTGTTCCACAGAATCCCACTCGCAAGCTGATTTAAAAGGCCATTAATTTACAGCAATTAAACACTAGTTGAGCAATTACAGCAACTAAATTCCTTCCATTTGGCCTATAAATTAATGTCAATGAGATTTAAAAATCATGTTTTATTGTGAATTCTTGTGTGAATGTTCTTTGGACACTTAGGCTATTTAAAAATGTTAATCTTTCCTTAAGAAATGGATGGATGTTTAGATCTATTAATTGAATTTTGGAATTAGCTACAATTGGGTAACTAACTAATTATATGCTTTAATTTCAGGTCATCCAAGTAAGATTGTTTAATATTTGTTTCAGAATGCTTCAATCTATAATAACTGAACATTTCTTTCAGTTCTCTTAATTTTTAATAAAGTTATGGGCTTTTGACTGTCATCGATCACAGCTTTTGAGTTAACTCAATGGAAAATCAATAGGGAACAAGATGCTAATTTCCGAGTATGAAAATGGCCATAACCTTTTTAATACTGAAGATATGAAAGTGAATTAGGTGTCAAATTAAACTTCTCTTTATGCTTTATCTGATGGGATAAATTGCAGACTTGATTTTTTAAATCTCAAGATTTTGTAACATTGCTACATTGAAGACTCCAGGAGCAGACAGCATCCCAGTGGCAGTTGTACTGAAAGTGGTGGCGGAAGTGGAGGCGTTGCCTAACCAGCTGCGGCACGTCTGCAGTCCGTTTGTCTTTTGTTTTCCTTTTGTCTTTTTTAGTGTCTTGTTAGAGGAATGTAAACTTTTTAAATATCTTCCTTGAACGGGGACGTGACCTTTTCATTGCCGTGTCTCCGTTTTCGCTGAAGCCTAACATCGTGGAGCTGGAGGACTCTAACTGGAATCGATCTGAGGGCTCCGGTCGTGGAGTCTGTGGACTTACCATCATGGAGCTGGCTGACTTCAGAGGCTGTAATGGCACTGTGGCTGCAACCCCACTTCGGAGCTCCGGAGGCTTCAGCTGCAGGCCCTGTGGACTATAACATCGGGAGCTCGCAGGTCCCTGGTAGGAGACCGATTTTCTGGAGCTCCCACAATGGCAGCTTTGCCCACCTCAAATCACGGGGTTTGAATCGTCCCGTCGCAGGGCCTTTCATCGCCCGCCATGGCTTAATCGGCCGCGGGATTTACCAACACCCACCAGGGGCTTCAACATCAAGAGCCTCAATAAACTCGATGCAGCAGTTTGACTGCCTGACCGAGGGAGAAGAACAGGGAAGAGATAAGACGTTTTGCCTTCCATCACAGTGAGGAGGTGTCTGGAGATTCACTGTAATGGATTTTTGTGTTAAACTGGGTTAATTGTGTGCTTTGTTTTTTGCTGTTATTACTGCAGGGAACAAAATTTTGTTCGAATGACAATAAAGGAAATTCTATTCTATTCTACTGAGCAGCAGATCTGTGCAGCAGACCTGGCTATGCCTCCAGCTGAGCTATTTTGTTGTGTTACAACACTGACTTCTACCCAGAAATATGGAACATTTCCCAGGTCCATCCCGGTCCTAAAACACAAATAATTATTACCCACAGTCTACCACTCCTCCCAGGTTATGAACCCTCACCCCATAGATATATAAGAGTGTTTGGGAGACTGACATGATTTTACCCCTCTAAACCTTTAGTGGAGTATTAAACCATAGAACAGGTACATGGATAGGTACAGGTATGGTACAGGTACAGGTTAGACAGGCAGATGGATAGGACAGATTTGGAGTGATATGAACCAAATGCTGGCAGGTGGGACTAGTGTGGCTGGGACATGTTGGCCAGTGTGGGCAAGTTGGGGCGAAGGGCCTGTTTCTACACTGTATCACTTTATGACGCTGTGACAATACAACACAGAAACACGCTCACAATGTTTGTGCCAAACAAGGGCCCTTCTTAAACTAATCTCCTCTGCCTCCTTTTGGTCTATATTTGCCCATTCCCTACATCTTCATGTGTCCATCTAAAATCCCTTTGAATGCCATTACCATATCTGTTTCCACCATCGCCCCTGGTAGTGTGTTCTACACCCTTCACACCCCGTGTAAAATACTTGCCCTACACATTGCCTTTAAACTCTCCCCCTATGACCTTAAAACTACACCCATTAGTATTTAACATTTTAACCCTGGGAAAAAGTTTCTGACCGTTCTAAGCCTCTCATCATTTTCTAAGCTATTTTGAAAAACAACAATTACTGTATGTGTGACAGCCCAGTGGTAGGTGTGGAGAGGTGGGAAGCAACTGATCGTGAGCTGAAAGTCACCTTGTGCGTTTTAGAATTAGAAGTATAATACGTGGTTTAATTGCCAGATACTTATAAATATGAGAAAAGGTCTCACGAATGGTAATTAAGACATCTTCCACCTACAGATCTAGGATGAGTCAATGAGTGGGAAATTGTTTTTCATAATTGCCAAAGAAAGGAAATCAGTGTGCCTTTTCTCTGGATCTAATGGCTAACTAAAGTGAGTGGAGAGTGGTCCTCAAAGAGGCTTCAGATCCCTAATAAGCAAGGCCAGAGCCTGGACACAAGCTTTGCCACAAGAAGGCCATGCCTGGTGCATTAGCACCCCAGTGCCGACAAGGCTGGGATTTACAGTACTACATGTCCCTAATTGCACCTGAGGAGGTGGTGGTGAGCCACCTCGAACGCTGAAATCCTTCTGGTTAATGCACATCCATAAGGTTGTGGGCAGCAATAATGAAGGGGATATGTGTCTAATCACCTACTCTCCCACCCCACCATGCAGGTGACCCCCCGTTACAGGGGTGGGGGAGTTGCCTTGCTTGATAAAGGCCCGTTATACAATTGACCCTAATGTGACGCCACATCATCTGTGCATGCATCAAGAATCATGACATAAATATATATATATTTTGTGTTTATTTAGTTCAGTTTAGTTTTCTCGTTTAGAGATGCAGCGCAGAAACAGGCCCTTCAGTCCGCTCCAACCAGCGATCCACACATACTAACACTATCCTTCACACTAGGGACAATTTACAATTTTACTGAAGCCAAATTAACCTACAAACCTGTATGTCTTTGGAGTGTGGGAGGAAACCTGAACACCTGGAGAAAACCCACACAGGTCAAGGGGAGAACGTACAAACTCCGTACAGACAGCACCCATAGTCAGGATCGAACGTGGGTCTCTGGCACTGTAAGGCAGCAACTCTGTGCGGCTCCTTGTGTTTATTTATTTCCTTTGTTTTCACATAAATTCCATGAGTGTGAATTATATTTCTGCATTTCAACTTATTTGCGAGTGATTTGTGAATTCTGTAAGGGAGAATTTCCGTTACCCAAATGACTGTAATGAAGGAGTCACGTACTTTCCACATCCCTTCACCCCAAAAATGGACCGACGTCACTCACTAATTCTATAGAAATCACTGCCGTACAGCAATCTATGTACAAAAGCTTCAGCTTTGTACAGGGTTAGTCTATTTTGGATTTATTGAATCCTAATGGATGTTTGTGTAAAATTTTTATTGTGGTTGTGTTCTTTATTATTGTACCGCTGCTGACAACCCAAATACCACCGACCTTGGTTGTGTGGCAATTAAATTATTTCTATTCTATTCTATTCTAATCGAATTATCACAATTGAACAGTGAAAAAAAAGCACTTCCTTATTTCTGTCTCTGTAGCAAAAGTAATTACAAATTAAAGTCATTTATTTTCTGTGAAACATCTCTCTGAACTGCAGGATAAGGCATCATCTCATGCTGGTGTACGGGGCAGCCTGTTTGGCTGATTGTACAATATTTAGGGTCGGTAATGTTTCCAGCCTGCCAGTAGCTACAGAAATTTGAGCCATAGATTAACGATTGCCATTCTCACCGTGCAAATGTTAATCTTATCAGTGTTTACCCAACAAAGCAGTTTGACAATTTATTATTTATTGATAGTACCAGTTTCAATCAATCTAAATGTCATACAGTTTCACAAGCAGTCCTATTAAAAGGGCCCAGTCTTCTTAAACAACAGATATATTCATCAAGCCTTTCATCGCCAATAAGACGACACGTCATCTCAAAACATAAGAGCCATGGAATCATATGGCTCAGAAACAGGCCCTTTGGTCCACCATGTCCATGCCAACAAGCAATAATCTTCTTATTCTAATCCCAATGACCAGAAGATGGACACAAAATGCTGGAGTAACTCAGCGGGACAGGCAGCATCTCTGGAGAGAAGGAATGGGTGATGTTTTAGGTCGAGACCCTTCTTCAGACCCAATCACCAGAACTCAGTTAAGAGCTGACATTTTTTCTTAGGGCCCCTTCGGTAATGGCTGACCACGGGTGTCTCCAGGGTGCTTTATAGAGGAACGCCTGTGTGTGACGTGGGGAGACTGGTGCACAGACAGCCACCCCATGGTGCTTGACAGATCTGGGTCAGGATCCAGTGGCATGGAGTCCAAGAAGACCGGAGACCCTTTCCTGCTGCAGCCTTCATCCGCCTTCCCAACCGTTGTGATGCTCCACTAAGGTCAGCCATTGTCCTCCACCTGTTCCACTGTTGAGGTCTTGGTTGGATTGCTCTTTGTCAGAGACTTCCCCCTCGACCTTACCGCCATGGGTGGCCCTACCAGGATCATAGCTTCAGACGGCATCGCTCTCAGGATCTCAGGTCCACACAAGCTTCTCCACCACGACAAGGTGACAATCCACAGAGAGCTGACTATGTCTAGGCAATGCAAGAACTCGTCTCAATACTTAGTAAATGTCTGTGAGTTTCTGCTACCACTGTGCCCTCAGGTGCTTGTTCATTGCCAACCTTTTTTTCATGAAATGACAACCTCCCCATATCTCCTCTCAATCTCCTTAACCAAAAGCTTCATAGTATATTCCTCCAAATTCAGAAATGGCTTATTTCCTGCTGTCATCAGACTACTGGAGGAGACCCAGGGCCGAAAGCTTGCTATGGGAATGGGAATTAGAGATAAAATGGTTAGCAATCCTGTAAGGGATCCAGTGGGCCTTGCGCACCAAGAGAAAATGTTCAGCAAAATGGTTGCCAAGTCTGTACTTGGTCTCGCTGATGTACAGGAGGCAACTTCTGGAACACCAGATGCAGTAGATCCAATGGGTAGGTACATGGATTCGAAAAGTTTAATGGAATATCGGTGAAATATAGGCAAATTAAACTAGCTTAGAATGGCATCTTGGTTGGAATGGATGAGTTGGGCCAAAGAGACTGTTTCTATGCTGTGTAATACTGTGGCTTTATGACTGTATAATTTCCACTAATCATATGTTCTATAGTCTATCTTTTTCACTCATGGATACGATCATTGGTAGCACTTGTTGCCCATCCCTAACTGCCTTTAAAAGCTGATGTAGGGAGGTCCTTGACTTTGGCCCAGTACTGATGGAGGGACAGTGACACATATCCAGACAAGTGAGTGAACTTAGTGGGAATGTGTGTGTTGGTGGCTTTTGCCACCGCATGCAGTCCTTCGGTCTTTAAGTGATTGTGGTCCAGGGTTTTGTAAGTGCTATTGAAGGAGCCATCAGGAGAGCAATTTTGAGGACAATGCACACTGCGGCCACAGAAGAAATGAATGTATAGAGTGGGGGATGGCTGCCAGCCAGACAAAACCACTTTATCCTGAAGTTGGACGTGTTTGAGAGTTGTTGGCACTGCATTCATCCAGGCAAGTGGAGATCATTCATCATACACCTGATGAGAATTGTTATTTTCTATTGTTACTTTAGTGATAGTTTTTTCTGTATTTTACTTGTAATTTGCTTTAGTAAATAGTTATTTGTGCTCTTCAGGAAGTGGTTTCTCCATTCATTGATCCGAATCCTTGAATCCTGCATATATTTAATGACAAACCCTGACCTTGTGCATAGATCTATTAGGAAACATATTCCACCAACATTCTTTCACGCAGTGGGTGGTGAGCATATGGAATGGGCTACCAGAGGAGGTGGTCGGGGCAAGTACAATTACAATGGTTGAAAGTCGTTTGGAGAGACTGCAAGGGGTGGTGGAAGCTGATAACATAGTGATAGACATGTGGATATTCAACAAATGGAGGAATATGGATTGCATGCAGACAGAAGGAATCTGTTTAATTTGTCATCATGCAATGCTTTGCTAGACAATGTGGGCTAATGGGTCTGTTCATGTGCTATACTGTTACATGCCTGTGTTTTGCAAGTCTGAGACTCCCCTTCAAATGCCCAAATCTGCCAACTGCATTACACCATTAACTTTCTGACAGATATCCAATGCTGGACTCCTGCACCTACCCCTGACACTGATCTATCTGCCTCCTGAACATTCATTCGGAGGTCCAGCATGGAAACGGAGATCCTATTCTTTTCAATGCAGAGGAATGGATGCAGGGTACCTCAGCATGTATTTGTTTATCTTCATCTCTTTTCATTAATTTGAATCCTTGGTTGACTAAAAATTATTTTAATGGACTTTCTACTTGCAAATTTTTCATTTTTACTTTTTCTTCTAGCTTTGTCACTGGTTTGATTAATTTTAATAGTTTCTAAATATCATACAATCATTTTGATAGGTTTGACAGTCAGCTCAGCCAGGGGGTGTTGATCAGGTGACCGCCAACATTTTTGCAGCCATGTTGTAGGTGGGATATTGTTGTGCACTCACCTGAACTCCTCCACTCAATTGTTTCAATTATTGGAAGCCCTGACAACAAGTGAGGCTTAATCACCGTGGTATGTGTGGTCTGGATTTTAAGCCAGTGATAGATCGACAAAGGTTAAACCCAGACTTACCATCTAAGTCCTTAGCAATCAAATTCTCGCCCAATAATACAGTCAACAACAGCATGAGAACAGTGCTTCAGGGATGTTGTACAAATCTATTGAATCTGTGAAGCGAGAGGAAGAAATGTAGGTCGACGGGGGAGCGGAAGGGGAGAAATATGTAATAGGGTAAATTGAACCAACATCTGCAGTTTCTTGTTTATAGAGATTCACTGTCAAATCTCCACAAGGTGTGCCTACTTTGAAGAAGTTCTCCCCCCTCCCCTCTGTGATTTCAACTGCTCTTCTGCTCTATGACCATGTTATGACCCGGACACGCTACCACAGCCACGTGTGTTTCCTCAACTCTTGCCTGTGCCGCCATTTTATGCCACGTGGCTTCCAGCTCCGGTACCAGATCTCTCAGTTTGGAGCTATTTCTCCTCTCCTGCTCCTCTTCCACCTGCATTTTTTCCTCTAACTCCACAATTTTGCAACCCTTCAACCCTTCTGCATCACACCTTTTGTCTCTTCATCTCTGGCTTTTGTTCAACCATCTGATATCAACGAACCCTCCTTACCTGTGTTGGCCTATTACCTGCCCCTCTTTGTCCTGCTCTCCTCACCTCCAGCTTCCTCTCCCCTCAACAACCAGTCTGCAGAAGCGACCAGAAACGCTACCTATCCGTGTTCTCCGGAGATGCTGCCTGACCTGCTGAGCTACCACTGCACACTGTGCTTTCTTTTGTAAAATTGCAGTTCCTTTTTTTTCTACATGTTTTCTCATTTAGCGGGTTTTTTCTAAAGATCCAACCCATTGCCAATATGGCTTGTAATTGGACCATAACATTAATAACAGATCAAAGAGGCCAGATTAGCTGAAATGGTGAATAAAAATATTAATGAGATATAAATTGAATCTTATAATGTCTCTTTTCTTAAAGACACAGTGGCACAGCTGGTAGAGCCACTTCCTCAAAGCTGCAGGGACCTAAAGTTCAGTCCTAACTTCAGGTGCTCTCTGTACATTTGCACCTTCTCCCTGTAATCAAGTGGGTTTTCTTCGGGTGCTCCAGTTTCCTCCAACATTTGAAAGTTGTTCTGGTTCGTTGGTTAATTAACCATTTTTAATTGTCCCCAGTGTGTGGGTGAATGATAGGATCTGGAGGAGTTGATAGGAATGTGGGGAAATTAATTTATAGAGAAAAGTAGTTGGGAGTGGGATTGTTCTCTGAGCTGGCATTGACGATGGGTTAATCTAACCAACTGTGGAAATATTACTCAAAGCCAAGTATAGAAAGATTAGTTCCAGAGGGCGTTTAAGAACCATTTTAAAGGCATAGAGAGATTAATGAGCCTGTCCCACTTAAGCGATTTTCAACGGACTGCCGGCCACTGTTAAGTTGCCGGCAGTCGCCTGAAAAACCAGCAACTGGAACAGCGACTGTCAAAGTGGAACACACACACACACAAACACATCGCTTCCTTCACCAGCCCGTTATGCAGGCGGGGGACAGGGCAAGTGGGGGGGGGGGGGGGGGGGGGGCGCTGTCTGAGTGAAATTCACATGGTGCAAAGCCAAGTTGTAACAGACACACGCTGCGATGAACAGGAAGGTTGGCGCTGTAAAGAGACGGCTAAAGCACAGTGTACAGTAAGTCTAAAAGATGGGGGGAGAGGGGGTAGAAGGGGGGAGAAGAGGGTAGAAGGAGTGGACACAACTTTTAAGAAGCCAGAGATTCACGGCTGTGAAGCTCGGCGGACATTTAACATTGGACGGTTATCCTTGGTTCTGAAAACTACTGCTTACCTTTTTTTTCCCAATGAGCCAATTAAATTCACCGGTCAGCACCAGCTACAACCTACCAGAACCTTCAAGAACCTTCAACCTCCTGGCTACCCACCTACGGCTCGAGAATTCTCGCTACTCTCCATGGCAGCTTCATTCTAGCCGCCGCTAATTTTTCAACATGTTGAAAAATTCACGGTGACCATAATGAAGCCGCGACTAGTTCCCAGAATGCAGGAACTCCTCACAACTATGAAGGCAACTCCCCGGCAACCACTCGCGAACATGTGGCGATCATGTGGCGACTGCATAGTCTCCTGCAGTCGCCTAAAAAGTCGCCTAAGTGGGACAGGCCCATATGGGACTCTCTGTAATGTTGGCATTAATAGATGAAAATTCTATAATCAGTTTAACTCAACCAGGAGACAAAATACATCAGTTAGTGAGGGATAATGGGTGAAAGTTACTGCAGACAGGCACATCCAGATAATTCAGCTATAGAGCTGCTGCCTCACAGCACAAGAACCCAGTTCGATCCCGACATTGGGTGCTGTCCGTGCAGAGTTTGCACTATCTCCCTGTGACCATGTGGGTTTTCTCTGGGTGCTCCAGTTTCCTCACACATTCCAAAGACATGCAGGTGTGTATGGTAATTGACTTCTAGGGCTCTTGTAAGTTGCCCAAATGTGTGTAGGATGTGAAAGTGGGATGACATAGAACTAGTGTATGGGTGATTGATGGGCGGCATGGATTTGGTGTGTGGAAGGGCTTGTTTCCCCTGCTGTATCTCTAAACTAAACTAAATATGATAGTTATATTTGTGAGAAGCCTTGTGATATTGAAAATCGTGTTATAAAAACAATTGTATCAATGGGACAAAGTGGGTTCAGACTTAAGGAGTTTCAGACTTGCAATAACAAAGCTATTTTTCCCTGCAGCATTTTCAAAAACAAAAATGTTTTAATATGTATGTTTATTTCTGTTACTGCAAGCTAAAAATATGCTGTGAAAGTAGCAACTGTGTTCTTAAGAGACAGTGATCTCTGATTACTTCAGGAGGTTACATGGAAATAGCTTTTTTTCACTGGACTGATTTTTTTTTCTGCTTGCTGATTTCCAAATTAACTATTGAGTGGTTCTCTAGTTTCCGATTGAAATCATGTTATGACCAATTAGCCCCACATAATACTGGGTTCTCTTATTCATCAATCACATTATAAGTCCACCACCAATTTTCAGAGACCCTTAGTTCCAGAACCTTTCTCGATTATCTGTTTTGCCAGACTAACAGATGACTTGGCCTCCAGGAGGAGTACTACGGTACTGGAACGGTCTGCTTAGGCCACAGAGATATCGGCCCACAAAGTGGGCCATGGGAACGCTCTTGGTAGTCAGCTATGGGAATGGATCTACTGGCTCTGCCTGGGCCAGAGTTCCAGAGCCCTGGCTGCAGGGTGCAAACTCAATCCATCAATCGACCCCATGCATTGATAGATGAGTCAGTCTTACCTGGCCCAGGCTGCAGGGACTTCCGTGGGGGATTTCAAGTGCGCTCTCATGATTTTGTTTGGATTAAAGGAGTGCCGGAACATCAGTCATGGACATCAGTCGTGGAGCTGCTATTCCAATTCATAGTTATAGCAGAGCTAACTGTAGAATAAGCTCAGACTTTAACTAATGGTTGGAGTCTGATCAGTATTAAACCAGCTGATGACAGTAGCCCTCAAAATGTTGATTTATTTTATCCCAAATCCATGAAGATCTCAACACTTGAGTGTCACTCTCCAAAGCGTGTTTTTATTCTCCTTTATCAAACTAAGAAAATAAGTGAGAGAAAATACAATTGCATTAAGTTCTTCGCACAATGGTGGTATGAATTATTCAAGGATAACTTAGCTATAAAACCTCTGTCCTTCAAATGCACGGTAAGTTTGCAAAGTTACCAATGAGCATTGCATTAAAGCTCGGTACATCCTTCTTTCAGAATGATGCAAAGGCAATGAAAATATGCAGGAAAACATGCAACCTATAATAATAATAATAATAATAATAAATTTTATTTATGGGCGCCTTTCAAGAGTCTCAAGGACACCTTACAAAAATTTAGCAGGTAGAGGAAAAACATGTAAGGGGAATGAAATAAATAGTAGATACATGACTAGTACACAAAGTAAAGACAGAATTCAATACAAAACACAATATGAGGCAATTAATTCACAGATGAAAAGGGGGGGGAACGTGGGGCTAAGGATAGGCAGAGGTGAAGAGATGGGTCTTGAGGCGGGACTGAAAGATGGTGAGGGACACGGAATTGCGGATCAGTTGGGGGAGGGAGTTCCAGAGCCTGGGAGCTGCCCTGGAGAAGGCTCTGTCCCCAAAACTGCGGAGGTTGGACTTGTGGATGGAGAGGAGACCGGCTGATGTGGATCTGAGGGACCGTGAGGGTTGGTAGGGGGAGAGGAGGTCAGTGAGATATGGGGGGGCCAGATGGTGGAGGGCTTTGTAGGTGAGGATCAGGATTTTGTAGTTGATCCGGTGGGAGATGGGAAGCCAGTGAAGTTGTTTGAGGACTGGAGTGATGTGATGCCAGGATTTGGTGTGGGTGATGAGTCGGGCAGCTGCGTTCTGGACCAGTTGGAGTCGGTTGATGTAGGTGGAGCTGATGCCAAGGAGAAGTGAGTTTCAGTAGTCCAGTCGGGAGGAGATGAAGGCATGGATGAGTCTTTCAGCAGCGGGAGGTGTGAGAGAGGGTCTGAGTTTGGCGATGTTGCGGAGATGAAAGAAGGAGGTTTTAATGACATGGCGGATGTGAGGCTCAAGGGAGAGGGTGGAATCAAAGATCATGCCAAGGTTGCGGGCCTGGGGAGATGGGGAGACAGTGGTGCCGTCGATGGTGAGAGTGGGGTTATTGATTTTGCTGAGTGTGGCTTTGGAGCCTATGAGGAGGAATTCTGTCTTATCGCTGTTGAGTTATGCCTTTAAGCTCCTATTTATTGATGTGCCTTCCCACACTGAAATGTTGCAGCCACTTAAGTGGTCTAATCAAATAAGTAGCTTTGTTTACATTTTATCAAGAAAAGTGAGGAGGTTAAATGTAGACAAAAATCCTGGGGAAACTCAGCGGATGAGGCAGTATCTATGGATCGAAGAAAATAGGCAACGTTTCGGTTCGAAACCTTTCTTCAGACTGTCACCATCAGTCTGAAGAAAGATTCTTTGCCTATTTTCTTTGCTCCATAGATGCTGCCTCACCCGCTGAGTTTCTCCAGGATTTTTATCTACCTTCGATTTTCCAGCATCTGCCGTTCCTTCTTAAACAATAAGAACAATAATATTTGTGTGAGAGATACTGATGTGAATAGAGTTGAGGGTCTAACTGGTGGCATTAACTCTGGAGACTAACAATTGCAGAAGACATGGAGATGAACTTGCTGCATTAAACTCCCACCAGGTTCATCCAGGTGGGTAACATTCAAATGATGGTAGTGTGTATTGCAAGTGATACTAACCAAAGAGTTAATAAGACTAAAGCATGGTTCTAAGGAAAAGTCATTGCCTAGTGTTGGATCTCATTGACAATACTATATCATGAATAAATTAATATTTTGTTGTCACGTGACAGGTCACAGCAGAATTCTTTGCTTGCATACCCAAGATATGCAAATAGTCGCCACATAAGGGTGTTGACAAAGTTACAAAATATACACAGTATCCGTGCCAGATCCCCCTTTGTTCACCCCTCCCCCATCCCACCCCCCCTCACAGCAGCCCCCCCCCCAAGCCGGGTCCTCCATTGTCCATTGCTCACCCCATCCCTCATGGCAGTCCCCCCACACCGGGTCATCCATTGTTCTTCCCCCTCCCTCACAGCAGTCCTCGCATGCTGGGTGCTCCTTTGTTCTTTCCCTATATCACTTCATAATGAGGGGCGAACCTGCTGAATAATGTAAAATCTGAAGTCGGCATGACAAGTCAATGTTGAGATGTTACCACATTTTCCCTGTCATGCGCGCCTAAGATTTTATATTTCAGTGAGATCGCCCTCATTCTTCTAACTCAAAAGAATGCGTCCCTACCCGAAATATCACCTGTCCATGTTCTCCAAGGATGCTGCCTGACCGCACTTGTCACCCTGAAATTGGCCAAGTGAGTGGGGATGCCTTTGGAATATTGAGGAATCTTTAACCTGTCTATATCTCTGGCAACGGTCCCCAAGTGCCTGAAGTCAGCTACCATAGTGCTGGTGCCGAAAATACAAAAATCACTGACCTGAACGCCTTAACACCAATAACCATGACGTGCTTTGAAAGGCTGGTCCTCTCATATATCAAATCCAGCATCCCTGCCTCACTGGAGTCACATCAATTTGCATACAGGGCAAATAGATCCACAGAGGATGCCATCTCTCTGGCTCTTCACACCGTCCTGACTCACCTGGAAAGACAGGGCACGTACGTGAGGATGCTTTTCATAGACTACAGCTCTGCCTTCAACACGATCATCCCCACCAAGCTCACCACCAAACTCCACCAGCTAGGCCTCAGCTCGTCGATATGCGACTGGAACCTGAATTTCCTGATGGAGCGACCGCAGGCAGCGAGACTGGGCCCGCACCTGTCCTCCACTATCACCCTGAGCACCGGCACACCACAGGGCTGTGTACTAAGCCCCATGCTCTACTCCCTCTTCACACACGACTGTGTTCCTGCATTCGACACCAACATCATTGTCAAGTTTGCAGACGACACAACGGTGATTGGGCTGATCACCAACTGTGATGAAACAAACTACAGAGCGGAGGTGCAGAACCTGGTGGACTGGTGCTCAGATAACAACCTGTCCCTAAACACCTCTAAGACCAAGGAGCTGATTATCAACTTCAGAAGGACACATAATGGGGAATACGCTCCAATCTTTATCATTGGGGACAGTGTGGAGAGAGTGTCCAGCTTTAGGTTTCTGGGCACACACATTTCAGAGGACCTCACATGGTCTACCAACACCGTTGCGCTGGTCAAGAAGACACAGCAACTGTTCTTCCTGAGAACACTGAAAAAGACTGGTCTGCCCCAACAGCTGCTGACAACCTTCTACCGCTGCACCACAGAGAGCATCCTAACATATGGCATCTCTGTGTGGTATCTCAGCTGCACGGAGGCGGAGAGGAGAGCTCTTCAGCGGGTCGGCCACAGAGCGCAGAAGATAATTGGGACACAGCTACCAGCCTTGGAGGTCATCTACAATACACGGTGCCTCAGGAAGGCCATCAGCATTCACAAAGACTCCTCACACCCTTGCAATAGTCTGTTCGAACTTCTACCATCCGGCAGATGTTACAAGACCTTCTACGCCCGCACCTCCAGACTTAGGAACAGCTTCATCCCCAGAGCTATAGCTGCTCTGAACCGGCCCTGCTGAGTGCCACCCCCCCCCCCCCCCCATGAACTGTCTCCCTCGGATGGTCACGTCGCACATCGAGCCGGCACAGACCTATTTGCATTTTATACTGTTTTAACTGGGTTTAAAAAAAAATCATGTTTCTCTGGGTGTCTACATTTTTAGCTAACTAAGTTATTACATTGGATGGAAGCCGCGTACCAAATCTCGTTGTACCTCTGTGCAATGACAATAAAATATATTATTATTATTATTATTATTATTAATATTGTTATTATTATTATTATTATTATTATTATTATTATTATTATTATTATCTGCACTCCCGTTTAGAGAAATTGCCAAGAAACACTCATGTGGGCTCTGTGGGCCATCTAGTGGTTTAAGATTCCAGGGAAACCATTGTCATTGGGAACAGTTCGTTCAGTAGAGTTTATTGTCATATGCCCAAGTAAGGAGAGATACAGGTACAATGAACATTATGCCTGCACAATCACAGCCACAGAAACATAAATGATATATTAATTATACATAAATTCAATAAGAGAGTGAAAAGAAAAAGACTGAAAAAATATATTTTTGTAAAACATAATTAGAAAACAAGTCTCACAGTAGCGCAAGAAGTGTGCTGCAGTGTTGCATTACTGCGATAGGGACTTGTGCTGTCTGTTCTTTGGAGACAGGTTGAACCGGAATGTTCCGGGCTGTGTTTTATGTTCTTCGGAATTAACTCATCTTAAACAGTATTGCTAATGTAGAACAAAAGTCACATCCGAATAGGGAAGGATTGGAAGAGCGTGAGTGACAGAATGGTGAAATAGTTGATAGGAATAGAGAGGGGAAAGGGAAGATCGGGGAGGTAGAGAGAGGCGGTCTCATGGTAAGAGGCAGCACAAGTTAAAGCAAATATTAAAATGGTGCACGTAAATGGGAGGTGCATGTTGTGGGTTTGGGAAGAAGAATGAGCTTGTAGCACGTTGTAGTGGATCAGTTCAAAAGACAAAGCCCAATGTCCTCAATGGGGTAGAGCTGAATCAGACAATAACCTAGTTTATGGGATGGACCATTCAGAAGCCTGATAAAAGAGAAGGAATCTAATGGATCATCTAATAAAGTGAAGGAATCTAATGGATCATGCTTAGAGGCTTCTGTACCTTCTGCTGGCCAGGAGCAAGAAGAATGAATGAGCAGGGTGGGATGTCTGTGATTATTTGCACAAGTTCACAAGTTATAGGAGTAGAATTAGTCCATTCGGCACATCGAGTCATTCAATCATGGCTGATCTCTGCCTCCGAATCCCATTTTCCTGCCTTCTCCCCATAACCCTTGGGGAGAAGGCAATTAGTCCATTCTAATCAAGAATTTGTCTATCTCTGCCTTAAAAATATCCACTGACTTGGCCTCCATAGCCCTCTGTGCAAATTAGTTTCATAGATTAACTACCCACTGACTAAAGAAGTTTCTCCTCACCTCCTTTCTAAACGAGCGCCCTTTAATTCCGAGGCTATCACCACTGATCCTATAATCTCCCACCAGTGGAAACATCCTTTCCACATCCACTCTATTTATGCCTTTCATTATTCTGTAAGTTTCAATGAGGTCCCCCATCAACCTTCTAAACTCCAGCGAGTAGAGGCCGAGTGCTGTCAAGTGCTCATCATATGCTAACCCACTCATTCTTGGAAACATTCTTGTAAACCTCCTCTGGACTCTCTCAAGAGCCAGCATATCCTTTCTCAGATATGGGGCCCCAATTTGCTCACAGTATTCCAAATGTGACCTGTCCAGCACTTTATAGAGCCTCTGCATTTTATCATTTTGGCTGCTTTTCCGAGGCGGTGTGAAATGTAGATGGAGCCAATGGTGGGAGGTTTGGTTTCTGTGATGGTCAGTGGTGGGAAATCTGGTCTGCTGAAGACCAGACTGAGTTAAGACTGCAGACCTCCTTTCTGCGAGGTTTTCATGAAACCCATGGTTCCACACGACGCGAGAATCCAACTATCACTGAGACAAATGTTTCTATTTATTTTCGCCTCTTTCCTCAAAAATTCCAGTCAATTAATTGAAGTTAAAGTTCAAAGCACCGTAGTGGAATTCAAACTCATATGTCTGAGCCTGCAGTCCAGAACTCTGGCTACTAGTCTGGTATCCTGACCACTTTGTTAACTGAAAACCTTGTGTAGGAACCACAGGAACAGCGCATAGCCTCTGGATGCATGTCTCTGTTCCCTATTGTAAATAATTATTGTACAACACATGGTATCATTGACAGGGAATACAATTTTCAGCAGTAATTCGGCAATGAACCCCACTATTATTAAGGGAATCCTCGTGTGCATGACTTTGTTCTGCATTTCACCACTTTCACACAAAGGGTGGTGGATGTGTGGAACAAGCTGCCAGAGGAGGCAGTTAAGGCAGGGACTATCCCAACATTTAAGAAGCAGTTAGACAGGCACATGGATAGGACAGGCTTGGAGGGGAATGGACCAAATGCTGGTAGCTGGGACATGTTGGCAGGTGTGGGCAGATTGGGCCTACGAGCCCGTTTCCACAATGTATCACTCTCTGACTATTTCCTGCAGTGACCAAATCAAGAGTCAGGAGTGTATTATTGTCATATATCCCAAATGGAACAATGACATTCTTCCATTCATGTGGAACCATTCTTCTTAAACTGTGGAAAACCCTGGGACATGAGGGATGATTTACAAATAGAGTCATAAGAGTCATTCATTGAATGAAACTCCTGCAAACCGCATTTGTGTTTTACGATGGTGGAGTGCTCCTCCCACTTACTGGAAGTTTAAGGTACTGCAGGTTTATGGGCTGCAAGCGCACTGGAAGGTTTGGATCAGGAAGTTTTACATGTGATGGAGTCAAGGGTAAGTCAGGTTCTGAATCGGGCAAAGTCTGAGTTTAATAGCATAAGATAGGATCCGGAAAAAAATAGACTGGGTAACAAGGACACCCTCGTCGACATTGATAATAGTTTTGCCCTCAACACGATAACTTCAACCAAACATCACCAAACTCGTGGACCTAGGACTCAGCACCCACCCCCCCTGCAACTGGATCCTTGACTTTCTTGACATAGTCTGCAATCAGTAAATGTAGGCGATAAAACATCCTCCATGAATAATGCTCAACTCTGATGTCTTTCAAGGCTGTTTCCAGTCGCTTAATACACACCCTATACATTTTCACTACACTAAAGTATTCAATTCAATCAATTCAATTCAATTCAATTTGTGACAGTATTTGTAGATTACACCACTCTAGTGGGCCGAATCTTGAACAAAGACAAGATGGAGTATAGGAAGGAGTTTAGTAGCATGGTGTCAAGATAATAACCTCTCCCTCTCTGTCACTATCTGTGCTGTTGGAGTCTTTATGCCTGTGGTGCTGCTTCAAGCAAGATTTCCATTGTACCTGTACCTCACTGTACTTGTGTATATGACTATACACTGGACTCGACAACTTGAATGCCACTGCTCAGTAGTCAGTCAACTCACTAACTCAGCAGATAGTGCACAATAAAGTTGGAGACATGCCACACTTCCTTAGTCTTCTGAGAAAGTGATGATATGGAATGGAGTGGAATACTTTATTGTCACATGTGACAAGGCGCAGTGAAATTCTTAGCTTGCACACCCAAGGGATGCCACATAAACGGCATTGACAAAGTATCCTGTGCTGGCTCCTCCTTTGTTCTTACCCCCTCCCCTCATGGCAGTCCCCCCACACTGGGCCTGATCGTGAAACCCCGTTGTTCTAGCGATGTTGCAAGGTTAGCCTAGCCAAGTGTGGCCGTTGGTGTCCTCCACTGCTGTAGGCTGCATCTGGTCCATGTGTTCGGCATTTTGGTGTGGCTCCCGGTCCAGCAGATCCACAGGCTGTTGCGGGGCCTTCAGTGGCACCACTCCACCGTCGAGGCAGTGCGCTGCCTCATGCAGCCGGTCTGCTTACTGGCCCTCCATCCGACAGGGTATGGCCATGGAATACCCGGGGGAAGGTCATCGGCCTTGCTCCTCTCAACCATCATCACCGATTCTCTCCTCTTCGGGGAAAGAGGGAATCTCTCAGCTACCTCTCGAGTGCCTGTCCATGCCCTGAGCTCATCCACATCACTTCTTAGGCCTCTTGAATTGAAATAAATGCAATTTAATCCAATTGTCTTTCCTCACTCCCTGTTGAGCTTCTGTCTATCCTGTCTACTGAACTTGCTGTCATTGACTTCTGTACCGACTTCCAGCTTCCCACCTGCCTCACTACTGCACTAGATCCTGTCCCCCTGCTAATCTAGTTTAATCCTTCCTGAGCAGCACCAGCAACCCTGCCCACAAACCTGGATATTGGCCCCCCTCCAGTTCAGGTGAAAACCATCCCTCTTGTGCAGGTCACCTCTGCCCCAGAGGAGATCACATTGGTCCAAAGCCCCCCTGCACCAACCCCTCAGGCATGCAGTCATCTGTCCTATCTTCCTGCTCCTACCCTCACTAACACAGGTCACAGAATGTAATCCGAAGATCAGTACCCATGAGGTCCTACATTTTAATCTATTGACTAATTCTCTATATTCACTTCATTCCTTTCCATGTCTTTTGTGCTAATGTCCATGATAATTCTGCTGCCCCATTCCCTTGAAAATATCCTGCAGCCTCTGAGAAACATCCCGGACGGACCCTGGCGCCTGGGAGGCAACACACCATCCTGGAGTCATGTTTGTGGCCACAGAATCTCCTCTCTGTCTCCCAAACTAATGTGTCCCCTACCACTGTAGCCCTTCATCATATCCCACTGTGCCTCTGAGCCAGGCCTGATGACACATACCTGACAGTTACTCCTGCTCTCCTCTGAATGGCCATTCTCCCCCCCCACAATGGTATCCAAAAGGGTGCTTCATTTCAACAGGAATGGCCAGAGCGTCACCCCCCCCCCCCCCCCCCCCCCCCCCCCCCCCCCCCACCCTTCCTGGTGGGCACCCATCTACTTACGTTTTCAAGAGAGTGTTAGATTTAGCTCAGGACTAATGTAATCAAGGTATATGGGAAAAAGCAGGAACGGGGTACTGACTTTAGATGATCAGCCATGATCACATTGAGAATACTGGCTCGAAGGGCCCAATGGCTTTCTCCTGCACCTATTTTTCTATGTTTCTTTGTTTCTATGTTTCTACTTTCTACCTACACCTTAGTTGGGACCACCTCACTATAACTTCAAACTATGAAGCTCACACACTCTTGAATGATCCTGGGGTCATCCAGCCTCAGCTTCGGATCCCTCAGTCGGTCAGTCAAGAGTTGCAGCTGGACGCACTTCCCACAGATATAGTCCTCAGGGACACTGGATGTTTTCAAGAGAGAGTTATGGGCCTGTCCCACTTCGGCGATTTTTCAGGCAACTGCCGGCGAATGTCAAGTCACCGGCAGTCGCCTGAAAAACCGGCAACTTGAACGGCGACCGTCAGAGTGGAACACACACACACACACACACACACACACACACACACACACACATTGCTTCCTTCACTAGCCTGTTATGCAGGCGGGGGACAGGGCAAATGGGGGGAGTGCTGTCTGAGTTAAATTCACACGGTGCAAAGCCAATGTGATACAGACACACAATGCGATGAACAGGAAAGTTGGCGTTGTAATTAAGACGGTGAAAGCACAGTGTATGGGAAGGGTCACGTAGTCCTTTAAAAGAGGGGGGAAGTCTACACCAATGACTGCACCTCCACTGACTCCTCTGTCAAGTTTCTCAAGTTTGCGGACAACACAACCCTGATTGGACTGATCGAGGAGGGGGAGGAATCTGCCTACATACAGGAAGTCCCACAGCTGGCGTCCTGGTGCCATCGCAACAACCTGGAGTTCAATGCTCTTAAGACAGTGGAATTGATTGTAGACTTTAGGAGAGCTCCCCCTCCCCCCATCAACAACACCACAGTCACATCTGTGGAGTCTTTTAAGTTCCTGGGAACCATTATCTCCAAGGACCTTAAGTGGGGGGCTACCATCGACTCCATAGTCAAAAAGGCACAACAGAGGATGCACTTCCGGCGGCAGGGGAGGAAGCACAATCTGTCACAGGCCATGATGGTCCAATTCTACACGGCCATCATAGAGTCTGTTCTCACCTTCTCCATCATAGTCTGATTTGGCTCAGCCACCAGCTTTTTTCCACGAGTAGTAGCTCTACTCAATAGACAAAAATCTGTAGCCCCCTTTTGCTCTGGTATTTTATTTAATTCACATGTTTAATCAATAATGTTTTATTATTAATGTTTTATGTATCATTCTTAACTGTCACTGTATGTCATGTTGCCACTTGTGGGCGGAGCACCAAGGCAAATACCTTGTATGTGAATATTTGGCCAATAAACTTATTCATTAATTCATTCATTCATTAACATTACTGGTCGGTTGTCCTTGGTTTTGTAAACTACTACTTACATATTTTTTCCCAATGAATCAGAATCAGAATCAGAATCACACTTTATTCACCAAGTATGTTTTGCAACATACGAGGTATTTCATTGGCCAGGTCAGTCATACAATTAAAAGCAACAGATCACTCAAAAACGCATTTTAACATAAACATCCACCACAGTGACTCCTACACATTCCTCACTGTGATGGAAGGCGAAATAAAGTTCAAGTCCTTCCCTTAGTTCTTCCTCGGTCATGAGCCTCGAGCCTCCGTTGACGGGACGATCTTGACTTCCGTAGCCGGCGGCGTTCGGGCCCTCCGCGTCAAGGCGATCAGCTCCCGCATCGGGGGGATGTCAGCTCCCCCGCGCCGCTACATCAAACCTTGCGTCGGGGCTGGTCGAACCTTCCACGACGTTGGAGCTTCCCGACTGCGAGCTTGATAGTAAAGTCCACGGTGGGAGCGATCCCAGGCAAGGGATCAGCTCTGATGTAAATTCCACACCCCAAAGGTCAGTCCGAGGAGGCTTCCAGCTCCATCGATGGAAGGCTGCAGAACACGCCGGAGAATGTGGTCCGAAAATTAATCACATCTCTGGCAAGGTAAGAACTTGAAAAAAAGTTTTCCCAGATCCCCTCCCCCCTCCCTCCACATAAAACAAACCGAAGAACATTGAAACAAACTTTTAACACACTAAAAAATAACAAAAAAAAAGAAAAAACGAACAGACTGCCGGCAGGGCAGCCATCTGGTGGTCATGAGCCAATGAAATTCACCGGTCAGCACTGGCTACAACCTACGAGAACCTACGAAAACCTTCGACCTCCTGGCAACCCACTGCCACTGCACCTACGGTATGAGAATTCTCGCTACTCTCCATGGCGGCTTCATTCTGGTCGCTGCTAATTTTTCAACATGTTGAAAAATTTGCGGCGACCAAAATGAGGCCGTGACGAGTTTCCAGAATGCGGGAACTTCTCACGACCATGAAGGCGACTACTCGACAACCACCCGCGCACATGTGGCGATCGCATAGTCTCCTGCAGTCACCTAAAAAGTTGCCTAAGTGGGACAGACCCATTAGATACAGTTCTTAGGGCTAATGGAATCAAGGGATATGGGGAGAAAGCAGGAACGGGATACTGATTTTGGATGATTTGCCATGATCATATTGAATGGCCTACTCCTGGACCTATTTTCTATGTTTCTATGTTTGTAAGTCTTCCATCCTGCAAGAAGACCAAACTAGTGTCCAACTGCCATCGCTATTGCACTATCCCCAATAAACTAAACTGAAACTAAGATCAAGGAAAAGTCAGAAGAAAAACAAACCTTACCTTGTCTTTTTTTTTTTTTTTTTTTTTTTTAACCTTTATTTAACCAGGATAAGTCTCATTGAGATTAAAAATCTCTTTTACAAGAGAGTCCTGGCCAAGACAGGCAGCAGCGCAGTTCCACAGTTACAGACAATAATTTTAAAAAAAAACAACAGAGAACATATAAATAGAGTCACAGTCAGAACATCATCAAACAAAGCATGTACAGACAGAAGAGCCCGCTTCAACATCATTAAGAAGGGATTTAAATCTGTTTATAGAAACCAGCTCCTTAAGTTTCAGATTATTCTGCAGCTGGTTCCATGCGAAGGGAGCAGCATAACTAAATGCCCTTTTCCCCAGTTCAGTACGGACTTTAGGTACAGTTAGTAAGAACAAGTCCTCAGAGCGGAGCTGATAAGTTCCTGTGCTTTTTCGAATTACATACTTCTGCAGGTATGAAGGAAGAACACTGAGGATAGTCTTATAAATAAGGATATGCCAATGATGGAGTCTGCGGGTGGACAGGGCAAACCATCCAACTTGAGCATACAAAGTGCAGTGGTGCGTGAGGGTTTTAAAATTAGTAACAAATCTCAGTGCTCCATGGTAGACCGTGTCCAAAGACTGTAGGCATTTTGAAGATGCATTCATATATAAAACATCACCATAGTCCAACACAGACATAAACGTTGCAGCAACAAGTCTTTTTTTGGCTTCAAAAGAAAAACAAGATTTGTTTCTAAAGTAAAAACCTAATTTTATCTTTAGTTTTTTCACAAGTTGCTGGATATGAGGTTTAAAAGAGAGAGAATCGTCAATTATAATTCCCAGATATTTATATTGAGACACAGATTCAACCACAGAGCCCTGCAAAGTGGTGATAGGAGGGAGGTCCGAGGGCTTTGATTTAGCTTTAGTGAACAGCATGAGCTTTGTCTTGTCAGCATTTAAAACAAGTTTTAAATCACACAGGTTACGTTGCACAGTGTTAAAAGCAGTTTGGAGCTGACAGAGAGCCTGATTTGGGGTAGGCGCAGAGCAATATATCACTGTGTCGTCAGCATAAAAGTGAAAATTTGCGTTCGGAGCTTTATGATCTAGACTATTAATATAGATAGTAAACAATAAAGGTCCTAGAACCGATCCCTGTGGCACACCCTTGGATACATTAAGAGAGCTAGAAGTAATACCTTCTGCTCGCACACACTGGGATCTGCCTGATAGATAGTTTTTAAACCAACAGACAGCTTGATCAGACAAATCGATGCTGCATAATCTTTGTAACAATAAGGCATGATCCACAGTATCGAAAGCCTTTGATAGGTCAACGAAAAGGGCTGCACAGTGTTGCTTATTGTCTAAATATTCAATAAAATCATTTACTACTTTTAAAGCAGCTGTTGACGTACTATATTTTTTCCTAAAACCAGATTGAAATTCAGATAAAATACTGTTAGTTGATAAAAAGTCCTTCACTTGCCATCACCCTCTGCTCAGGCTCATCGCCGATGCCCCCCAAGTCAAAGCCTGCACACTTACCCTCAACAAAGCTCATCTTGCACCCCAACACACAGCTTCTCCCAACACAGCCACTCTCTATAGGTCACTCCACCAGTGCTTACCATCCTTTTATACACAGGCAGAAGTTGGCAGTCCCAGACATGAGTGGCTGGTTTGTAAATATCTTGTGCTGCTTCTCTCTCAGCTGCTCACTTGCTAGTTCAAGATCTGGATTACTACTACAGTGGTGTCATCTGTCAGGCTGCATATTGAGTTGGAGCAGAATTTGACTGCATTGTCGTGAGTGTATATAGGCTAGATTATTGGGAGTATAGTAAGGGACTGAGAATGCATCTGTGCAGGGCCCTGGGGTGAGAATTATCATGGAGGATGTGTTGGTACCTATTCGTGTTGATTATGGTCTATGGGTTGGGAAGTCCAGGATCACCACTTTTCATTTTTCTCAGCTCATCGCATCTTCTAGTGTGTGGATGGGTGGTAGAATCCAGGGAGAATTCATGGGAAGACAACAAAAAGAATGAGTGTAAGATTAGTGTAAATGAGTTGTTGATGGATGGTGTGGACTCGGATGGCTGAGGAGCCCATTTCTGTGTGTGACTCCATACTCTAAAGTTCTCTTTCAAAAAAGCAATCAGCAAGTGTATAGAATATAGATCGTGAACAATAATCATTATCTTATGGCTGTCGCCACTCTTAAAGAATGTGACATGTAACTAACAGGTTTCTGAGTTGAAACAAGACTTACAAAAAGTTCCAGTGTCAATTTCTGAAGAAGCTCTTCAATAGCCCACAGTATTGTGACTCGTACAAGTCTCTGCACTCCAACCCAATGCTCACATGTACTTTACATTTATCGCACTGCAACTCATGGGAGCTTGTTGTGCACAAATTGACGAGTGCTTTCGGTGTCACAGCATTGCCTGAAAAATCCTTTACAGACTGTGAAATGCTTTGACATGTTCCAAAGTCATGAGTGGTGTTATAGAAATGGAATTCTTTGTTTCAATTTTGGAGATACAGAATGGCAACAGGTCTTGCCGCCCACCGAGTCTGCTCTCGCAATCGTCCATACACTAGTTCCATCCTATGCACCAGGGACAATTTACAGAGGCCAATTAACCTACAAACTTGCACGTTGTTGGAATGTGAGAGGAAACCGGAGAACCTAAGGAAAACCCACACGGTCACAGAGAAAACGTACAAAATCCATGCCAACAGTGCCCATGGTCGGGATCGAAACTGGATGTTGTAATGCAGCAACTTTACTGCTGCGCCACCGTGCTGGACTTGTTGGAGCTGCACACCTCCACGGTATTCCAGCCCTTGTAGATTATGAAAAGCGTTTGGACAACAGCATTTACCTCAGGATACCCTGCTTTTGACCTGCCATTGTAGCTGTGATCATTATGTGGTTGATCCAGTGGTAACCCTGGTATTGATGAAAGATTCACAATCTCAATTCTGATATCATCCTCAGGAATCTTTATTCTACCTCCAATGTTTCCTCTGCACTGTCCACATAAGGTAAAAATCAATTCACTGTAGGACTCTGCGGTCAGGCAGCATTGGTGGAAGGAATGGACAGAAGACGTTTTGTGTAGGAACCCTTCTGTTTTTATGGAGTTGTGGTATTGTGGTAATATGGATTGTGTAATTAAAACCAGTCTAACTAAGGTTTCATGCAAGTTCAATGTAACTAAATAAAAAGAGGCCATAGAACATAGAATGTATGTGCTGAACATGATGCCACAATAAACTTGTCACATCTGCCTGCGCATGGTCCATATCCCTCCATTCCTTGCATATCCATGTGTTTATCTAAAAGCCTCTTAAACACCCCTATGGTATTTGCCTCCACCACCATTCCTGGCATCATGCTCCAGGCACCCACACCCCTTGTGCCATTCGGCCTATCTGCACAATGACAGCACAGTGGTGGAACAGCTAGAACAACACTGGTTGAATCCTCACCCCAGGCACTCTCTGTTCGAGGGTTTACAAGTTCTCCCTGTGTCTAGTGGATTTCCCTTGTGTGCTCTGGTTTACTCCCACATCTCAGACACGTGTTGATTATGGGGAGAAGGCAGGAACGGGGTACTGATTGGGAATGATCAGCCATGATCACATTGAATGGCGGTGCTGGCTCGAAGGGCCGAATGGCCTACTCCTGCACCTATTGTCTATTGTCTATTGTCTATTAACAGGTGAATTACCCACTGTAAGGTACTCCAGTGCAGATGAGTTGCAAGCGAATCAGAAGCAGATTGGTGGACATGCGAGAGAGAGAGTGAGTTCCAGGGAAATAATTGGGGGACTGGCAATACTCTGAAAACTGGAAGAGGCTCAATGGGCAAAATATCCTCCTTCCATCGTGTAAGGAAATATATGAGAAGGAAAGTGACCCTATGGACTTTTGGGGATAAGGTTGGTTTGATGAAGCTAATTGCTCCCAACAGTTGGGACACACACAGGGGCCAAATGTCCTCTTCAGTAGAAAAAATACACAACATGCTAGAGTGACTCAGTGGGTCAGACAGCATCTCTGGAGAACATGGATTGGCAATGTTTCGGGTCAGTGTCATTCTCTTAGGGATAGCAGAGTTAAGGAATATGGAGAGAAGGCAGGAATGGGGTACGGATTGTGGATGATCAGCCATGATCACATTGAAAGGTGGTGCTGGCTCGAAGGGCTGAATGGCCTACTCCTGCACCTATTATCTATTGTCTATTGACTATTCTTCAGGCCTCTTGGTAAAGTCAATTGTTTGAAACCTGCTATCATGAGATATTGCCACTGGGTGGCAGTCACGGCCTGCGGTTGGGGATGAGATGGCCATGTGGCTTGGAATGACCATTTCTGGAAAAGATTGCCTGCCATTACTCACCCTCACCAATCAATGGTCAATGGTCAATGGTCAATAGTGCTTTATTGTCACATGTGCAAATACACACTGCAATTCTTTTTTTTGAATACGGTTCAATAAAGTATTGCCATGTCTAAGCACAAACCCCAAATAGCAAAGTGTATACAATTAGTCTACTGAGACAAGAGGCGCCTGTTTTTGGCACCTTTCCAAAATTCAGTTCAGTCCGCGGTCTAGATCTTAACGAGTGGCACCCGATCCAGGAGAGCTCCAGGCTGCTGCAGGGCCTCCAGTTGTCACCTTCGGCCAGATCATCCAACAAACCGACTTCCCTCTCCTCACCCATCCACCTTTGTGCCTCAGGGATGCCTCCCGCAGCTGAACTTGAGAACTAAGAAGGCAAAACCCTGGTTCACTCTCCTATCAGCCTTGTCCCTCGCATCAGTTGGAGTCGGCACTCTCCTCTCCGCACCCTTGTCTTCAGGGGCCAAGCTGGGGCCCACTTGGCAACTTCCTACAACAGGCTCACTGGGTCTTCTTAAGCCCCTGTCCCACTTAGGAAACCTGAACGGAAACCTCTGGAAACTTTGCGCCCCACCCAAGATTTCAGTGCAGTTCCCGGATGTTCCCGGAGGTTTTTGTCAGTCTCCCTACCTGCTTCCACTACCTGCAACCTCCGGCAACCACCTGCAACTTCCTAAGTGGGACAGGGACATTAGGCTATAAGGTCATAAGGAATAGGAGTGGAATTAGGCTATTCGGCCCATCACATCTACTCTGCCATTCTATGTTTGCTCCAAACCCCTTTCTCCTGCCTTCTCACCAAAACCTCTGACACCTGTACTAATCAAGAATCTATCTATCTCTGCCTTAAAAATATCCACCAACTTGACTTCCACAGCCTTTTGTTGCAAAGAATTCCACAAATGTACCACCCTCTGACTAAAGAAGATTTGCTGCAAAAAAATTGTTTCAACTGCGATGGCTGTGAATCAAATCCGGGTCAACTGCTTGGAAGGTAAACCAGAGCACACAAGGGAAATCCATTAGACACAGGGAGAACTTGTAAACCCTTGAACAGAGAGTGCCTGGGGTCAGGATTCAACCAGTGTTGTTCTAGCTGTTCCACCACTGTGCTGTCATTGTGCAGATAGGCCGAATGGCACAAGGGGTGTGGGTGCCTGGAGCATGATGCCAGGAATGGTGGTTGAGGCAAATCATGGCTGATAATCCCCAATCAGTATCCCGTTCCTGCCTTCTCTCCATATCCCCTGACTCCGCTATTTTTAAGAGCCCTATCTAACTCGCTCTTGAAAGCATCCAAGGAACCTGCCTCCACTGAGGCAGATAATTCCACAGACTAGGCAAAGAATTAAACAGACTTGTGAGGTGACGAAGCAATAATCAATATTAAGACCGAAGAAAGACACAAAATGCTGGAGTAACTCAGCGGGACAGGCAGCATCTCTGGAGAGAAGGATTGGGTGATGCTTCGAGTCGAGACCCTTAGAAACATAGAAACATAGAAAATAGGTGCAGGAGTAGACCAACATTTGTTGCCCATCCTTAATTGCCCTTGAGAAGGTGGTGATGAGTTGCCTACTTGTCGATGGATTATCCATTATGAGATAGCACTTCTACCAGACAGTACATCTATCTCACAACACCAGAGACCCACGGCATGGGGTGGTACGGTGATGCAGTGTTCGAGTTCCTGCCTTACAGCGACAGATATCTGGGTTCGATCCTGACCATGGGTACTGTCTGTGCAGAGTTTGTATGTTCTCCCCATGACCTGCGTGGGTTTTATCCAGGTGCTCCAGTTATCTCCCACACTCCAAATATGTACAGGTTTGTAGGTAAATTGTCTTTGGTAAAAATGTATATTTTCCCTAGTGTGTGTAGGATATTGTTAGTGTGCAGGGATAGCTAGTCAGTGCGTGCTCAGTGGTCTGAAGAGCATGTTTCCGCGTGGTTTCTCTAAACTAAACTAAACCCAGCTTCGATCCCGAACTCCAGTGCCGTCAGTGTGGGGTTTGCACGTTCTTCCTGTGACCCTGTGGGTTTTAACCAGCTGCTCCAATTTCCTCCCATTTAGACATAGACATAGAAAATAGGTGCAGGAGTAGGCCATTCGGCCCTTCGCGCCTGCACCGCCATTCAATATGATCATGGCTGATCATCGAACTCAGTATCCTGTACCTGCCTTCTCTCCATACCCCCTGATCCTTTGGCCACAAGGGCCACATCTAACTCCCTCTCAAAATATAACCAATGAACTGGCCTCAACTAACTTCTGTGGCAGAGAATTCCACAGATTCACCACTCGCTGTGTGAAAAGTGTTTTTCTCATCTCGGTCCTAAAAGACTTCCCCCTTATCCTTAAAATGTGACCCCTTGTTCTGGACTTCCCCAACATCGGAACAATCTTCCTGCATCTAGCTTGTCCAACCACTTAAGAATTTTGTAAATTTCTATAAGATCCCCCCTCAATCTTCTAAATGCCAGCGAGTACAAGCTGAGTCTATCCAGTCTTTCTTCATATGAAAGTCCTGACATCCCAGGAATCAGTCTGGCGAACCTTCTCTGTACTCCCTCTATGGCAAGAATGTATTTCCTCAGATTAGGAGACCAAAACTGTACGCAATACTCCAGGTGTGGTCTCACCAAGGCCCTGTACAGCTGCAGTAGAACTTCCCTGCTCCTATACTCAAATCCTTTTGCTATGAATTCGCTTTCTTCACTGCCTGCTGCACCTGCATGCCTACTTTCAATGACTGGTGTACCATGACACACAGGCCTCTCTTTGCATCTCCCCTTTTCCTAATCGGCCATCATTCAGATAATAGTCTACTTTCCTGTTCTTGCCACCAAAGTGGATAACCTCACATTTATCCACATTATACTGCATCTGCCATGCATTTTCCCACTCACCCAGCCCACCCACGTCACCTTGCAGCCTCCTAGCATCCTCCTCACAGCTAACACTGCCTCCCAGCTTCATGTCATCTGTAAACCTGGAGATGTTGCAATCAATTCCCTCGTCCAAATCATTAATATATATTGTAAATAGCTGCCTGTCATTCTGACAAGGACCCGTTTACTCCTACTCTTTGCTTCCAGTCTGCCAGCCAGTTCTCTATCCACATCAATACTGAACCCCCAATACCGTGTGCTTTAAGTTTGCATACTAATCTCTTATGTGGGACCTTGTCAAAAGCCTTCTGAAAGTCCAGATATAACACATCCACTCGTTCATGAGTAGGAGACTCCCTACTAGTTACATCCTCAACAAATTCTATAAGATTCGTCAGACATGATTTACCTTTCATAAATCCATGCTGATTTTGTCCAATGATTTCACCACTTTCCAAATGTGCTGTTATCCCATCTTAATAACATCTTCCCCACTACCGATGTTAGACTAACTGGTCTGTAATCCCCATTTTCTCTCTCCCTCACTTTATAAAAAATGGGGTTACATTAGCTACCCTCCAACCCTCAGAATCTACTCCAGAATCTAAATATTCCAAAGAAATGCGGGTGAGTGGTGGAATCTAGGGGTAGTTGATGTAGGTCAATACAAAATAAAATCCATGTGGGATGAGGGTGAATGAGTGGGTGATTATCAATGGGCTGAAGGGGCTGTTTCCATGCTGTAACTCTCTCCGACTGTGAGAGTGATTGGCGTAGTTACTTTATTTTCTACCTTGACATTTATCCAGTTACAGGAACAGTAGTTTCCATCAATCAGCCGGTACTGGTTTTCTTTCATGGAGCCGAGAAAATTAGACTACTACAAGATAAATATTGAGAGATGAATGGTTTGGGAGGGGATAGGTTCAGGACACTCAAAATGCTTAACACAAGGTTTGGAGGAATTCCTTTGGTTAGGGTGTGACATTTAAATTGTTTTTTTTTCTGTTATTTATTTGCAGGAAGAGGTCAAGGTCAAAATTCTATGCAACCTCTTGCGATGACATCATGTTACATAGATACATAGATATATAGACAATAGGTACAGGAGTAGGCTATTCAGTCCTTCGAGCCAGCACCTCCATTCAGTGTGATCAAGGCTGATCATCCACAATCAGTACCCCGTTCCTGCCTCCTCCCCATATCCCTTGATTCCGCTAGCCCTAAGAGCTCTATCTAACTCTTTTAAATGCTTCCAGTGAATCGGCCTCCACTGCCTTCTTAAGACTGAAGAAGAGTCTAGACCCGAAACGTCACCCATTCCTTCTCTCCAGAGATGCTGCCTGTCACACTGAGTCACGTTGTGTCTATCTTCGATTTAAACCAGTTCCTTCCTACACTCTTCTTAAGACTGATGGGATAGCAGGAAGATGGCTGTTAGAAAGAAGTGAGGGGAAGGGGTGGGGCAGGAGCTGAAATGATAGGTGAACCCAGGTGTGGAGGGATTGATTGGGAGAATGTACAAGCTCCATACAGACAGCATCCGTAGTCAGGATCGAACCCGGGTCTCTTGCGCTGCAAAGCAGCTACTCTACCACTGCATCATTGTGCCGCCCACAGTGTGTACTTAAGGCTAAAATTGTTGAACCACTAAACCAGAGCTCAGCTTTGATGATCTAGAGTCATGTTTTCAAATCTAACCCTTGTCCCTGGGGCATTTAAACTCTGTTCAACATAGAGTGAGAGTTGGAAGAGGACTTTCTCTGCCATGCATCCTCACATACTCAAGGTTATTGCAGGAATCATGAAAGGTCAATACACCCTGCAGGTAACCTGTTTAATAATTTATAGCCTGCCTTTCATGGATGCAATGAGCGTCAAACTAGGACATTGGAAGGCATGTCCATACTCAAATTAAACAGAAAGAGAGGGGCTAGAGAGTTGTTTGACAGCATTAAGAAACTAGTTGTCTGTATCACCAACAAATCTAACCTGGTCTCTTCACGCTAATGCAGTGACCAAGAAAGCACATCGACATATTTGCTTTCTTCAGCATCTGAGAAGATTCGGCTTCTGTATCTACAGCATGCAAATAGATCCTTGGGCCTTGACCCGAGTCCACACCAACCGTCGATCACCCTAGCTCTGTGTCAGACCACTTTCTCATCCACTCACTACAGACTCTCGGCAACTTACAGAAGAAATGTAACCTACAAATACACATGTCTTTGGGATGTGGAAGGAAACTGGAGCACCCGGAGGAACACACGCAGTGACAGGGAGAATGCGCAAACTCCACATCGATGAGGATGCACTCGAACGTCTACAGATGCACTATAGGGAATATTTTAACAGGATGCATCACAGCCTGCTATAGCAACTGCTCTGCACTTGACTGCATGAACCTTCAGAGAGTGGTGAATGCAGCCCAGTCCATTACCACATCTTGTTTTCCTTCCATCCAGTCCATCTTTCACAGTCAGAGTGAAGCCCAACTCAAATTAGAGGACATCACCTCATATTTCGCTTGGGCAGCTTGGAACACAACAGTATGAATATTGATTTCTCCAACTTCAAGTTCAACTTCAAGTTCAAGTTCAAGTGAGTTTATTGTCATGTGTCCCTATATAGGACAATGAAATTCTTGCTTTGCTTAAGCACACAGAAAATAGTAGGCATTTATTACAAAACAGATAAATGTGTCCATATACCATGATATAAATATATACACACATGAATAAATAAACTGATAAAGTGCAAATAGCAGAGTAAAGTAACCCTTGCTTTCCCTCTCTCTCCATCCCTCCCCCTTCCTAGTTCTCCGACTAGTTTCATTGTCCTCCAGATTAAATATTACTAATTGAATGCCTCATTGTCACTTTCCCCTCAGCTAACAATGTATCATTCTAAATGTGCTTGATCATCATCCCCTGTGATCTGTGTTTTCACACCTTTCCCTTCAATATCTCTCTGTCTCCCTCTCTCCTCATTCTCACTGAAGAAGGGTCTCGACCCAAAATGCCACCCATTCCTTTTCTCCTGAAATGCTGCCTGTCCCGCTGAGTTACTCCAGCACTTTGTGTCTACCCTGAAGTCAATGACCAGTTCCTTTGTTTTGCTGACATTAATGGCAAGATTGGTGTTTTGACATCGCCATACTATACTCTCTATCCCCATCTTGTCAATGTTTGAAATTCAACCCACTGCAGTGGTGTCATCTGCAAACTTGTAGATAGAGCAGAACTTAGTCACACAGGCGTGAGTGTATAGAGAGTAGGGTAAGGGGCTGACAATGGATCTTTACAGGGTGCTGATCTTGATATTGATCGTGGAGGATGTTTTGCCACCTAGGCTTGCTGAACGTCCATGGTCCAAGTTGGGGATCCAGTTCCAAAGGGGATTGCTGACTCCTAGGTCCAGGAGTTGGGAGATAAGTTTGGGTGGAATTATGGTTTTGATGGTGTTTTTATGGGGTTCTTGTTCTAGTGATGGGCATAGGCCCAGGGACCTTGCCGTGGACTTGTTGCAATGGTTGGTGAACCACAATGGATCAAGAATGTCTCTGAGGCTAGAGTTGATGTGTGCCGTGACCAAACGCTCAAAGTAGTTCATGATAGTGGATGTCAGAACCACGGGATGGTAATCATTGATGCACACTGCCTTCAATGTATGAATCTGAATCTATGTTAAGTCAAATGCTCTGCGGTTAATTCACTCCTTTAATTTATACTGTGTAATTTAAGTTCATTGTCCAGGTCTCCAGTAACACACCTCTGCTCCAGTCAGCAGGGCTGTCTCATTTATCTATGTTAGATCTCATCCTAGAATGGCCTATGCCTCCACACTGGAAATGTGCAGAGTCTGCCACAGGTACTAACCATGACATATTGTGGTGCTGTGCCATCCACTAAAGTGTGAAATGTGATTAGAATCTACTCAATCCCATCTGTGATGGTATAATGGGAATTGGCTTCTTGCTTTCAACGTGGGTAACCAATCTCATCTACATTCTCATAAAGTCACAGGAGCATCAAAACAGTCCACTCTGACTATCAACCAACCATTTCGCACTAAGCCTCTAGTTCCAACCCCCACCACATTCTCTGTAGCTCTGTAAACTTTCTACACCATATATTTATTCAAACTTCTTTTCGAAGACCGCAGTGGAAGCTATAGTACCAATATACTTGCAGGTAGTGTGTTCCAGATTTGGCTCAGATCCCTGTCAACCTTTGCTATTTAAAGTAAAAAATTAAACAAATATGGGCGTATGCAGGAAATCAGGATTATTCCAGAATGCCATCTTGGTCAGTATGGACAGGTTGGGTCTAAGAGCCTGTTTTCATGTGGTATGATTCAATGGCTTTTGGACAACCAAAATAGGCTACAAGAAGGAGATCATGAAATAATGGTGAGCATGGTACTCTCTAAATCCCTCTGCAGGACATCAAAGGGACAACACAGCATCGTCAGAGCCAGATAACTGGAGAAGTAACAGTTATCAACCATGTACACCCATCTCACTCTACCCTATTTCTCTCACCATGAGTTTGTCTTGGATATCACCCCTCCCATGGGGAAACAACTTACTTAGCATTAAGAGTAGGAAGAGTGGAGTTTTACTGCAGGTTTGAAAATCAGAAACGTAACCCCCAGTCTACAAAGAATGGACCCTGCACCCTCTCCTTCCCATTCACCACTTCACAAGGCAAGACTCCAGTACAAAAAGACTGGACCATTTCCCACCCCAACCAACACTTCTACACCCACCCCCCTCCAATCACCACTTCACACCCAATCACCCACACCCTCTGTGCTGCACAACATCACTTATCCAATATCAACAATAAAAATAGAGGAGGGGGAGAGGCTTTTCAGAAGACAAAAAAGACGTAAATCTCCAGGACCTGACAATGTTTTCCCCCTCTACTTTTAAGCTGTGCCAGACAGCTGGCACCAATCTATACAGACATTTTCAACCAGTCCCTGCAAACATGTCCTGTCCCTGCCTGTTTTAAAGTCTCCACTATTGTCCCTGTACCCAAAAAAGCAAGGATTACTTGTCTTAATGACTACAGGCCTATCGCACTGACCTCTGTAGTCATGAAGACACTCGAAAGGTTTGTGCTGGCCAAGCTGAAAAATGTCACGACCTCCCTGCTGGATCCTATGCAGTTTGCATATCGGGCCAATAGATCTGTGGATTATGCAGTCAACCTGGGCCTGCACTTCATCCTACAGCACCTAGACCGCCAGGGAACCTATGCGAGGATCCTGTTTGTTTTTAGCTCTGCATTCAACACCATTGTGCCAGAGCTACTACACTCCAAACTTTCTGAGTTGACTGTGCCTGAACCCCTCTGTTGGTGGATCACCAGCTTCCTGACAGACTGGAAGCAGCATGTGAGGCTGGGAAAGCACATCTCAGACCCACAAACACTCAGCATAGGAGCACCGCAAGACTGCATACTCTCTCCTCTCCTCTACTCTCTCTACACCAACGACTGCACCACCTCAGACACCTCTGTCAAGCTTCTCAAGTTTGCGGACGACACAACCCTGATTGGACTGATCCAGGACGAGGAGGAATCTGCCTACAGACAGGAAGTGTCACAGCTGGCGTCCTGGTGCCATCGCAACAACCTGGAGCTCAATGCTCTTAAGACAGTGGAATTGATTGTAGACTTTAGGAGAACTCCCCTTCCTCTCACCCTACTCACCATCAACAACACCACAGTCACATCTGTGGAGTCTTCTAAGTTCCTGGGAACCATCATCTCCAAGGACCTTAAGTGGGGGGCTACCATCGACTCCACAGTCAAAAAGGCACAACAGAGGATGTACTACCTACGGAGGCTGAGGAAGCACAATCTGCCACAGGCAATGATGGTCACCTTTCTACACGGCCATCGTAGAGTCTGTTTTCACCTTCTCCATCATGTTCTGGTTTGGCTCAGCCACCAAGCACGACACCTGGAGGCTGTAGCAATTCATCCGATCAGCAGAGAAGATTATTGGCTGCAACCTTCCCTCCATTGATGAACTGTACACTGCAAAGGCCAGGAAGCGAGCGGGCAAGATCATCTCTGATCCCTCTCACCCTGGCCACAAACTCTTTAAATCACTTCCCTCTGGAAGGCAACTCCGGACTGTCAAAGCTGCCACAGCCAGACATAAAAACAGTTTTTATCCACGAGTAGTTGCTCTATTCAACAGCCAAAAATCTGTCGCTACCCTTTGATCTGGTATTTTGTTGGTTCACATACCGTTCATCAATGGTGTTTTATCATTAATGTTTTATTATCATTAATGTTTAGTGTTTTCTTAGTCATTCGTAACTGTCACTGTATGTCATGTTGTTACTTGTGGTGGAGCACCAAGGCAAATTCCTTGTATGTGAATACTTGACCAATAAACATACTTACTTACTTAAACTGAATTCTGTATTCCATCTCACACCATATATTGTCGTGGACCATTGACATTAAAACAGATTAGGGTTTTCTTGCATGCTCTCTCACTAGTTTGTTATACTTTACCATCCAGCTAGCGATTTGGTTGTTAGAACCAGCTGTTCATTGCTGTCGAGTTAGTCAGACCAGTCCTTTACCACTTCCTCTGCTAATTGAACAAATAATTGAGTGTAGCCACCACCATTCAGCCACATCTGGGTAAGTAGGTCTCATACTCTGGCTCATCCCTGCCGAGAGTTGAAACCAGGTGCATTTTGCATCCCCCTTCCCTCTCCAATCTTAGGGAGAGCCACTTGGATGAGGTGGGCTAGAAGAATGAGGAATAAGGTTATAAGGTGCCAGTAGGAGACTCTTAAGAATTAATTGAGGGAGCAAAGTAATACATTTAAAACAATTTGTTTATCTCTGCAATCTGAGATGTCACCTGAGGGAGAAAGATGAATAGTAAACACAAGAATATTCTTTATTATGCAAATTTTAAAAGCTGAACCTTGTAATATCAAAATGATTTGTTAAAGAGAGAATGCTCAGTTTCACAGATGGGAGAATTCTCCACACAGTTTATTCCTTCCAACAAACAACAGCAAGAATCCATCAAGGACAACGTTAACTTAAATCAAAATTATTTGCATGGTAGAGTAGCAGTATTGGTGCCTCACAGCACCAGAGACCCAGATTCAATCCTTACTGCGGGTGCCATCTGTGCAAAGTTTGTACATTCTCCCCATGGCCTGCATGAGTTTTCTCAGGGAGTTCCGGTTTCCACCCACACTCCAAATATGTACAGGTTTGTAGGTTAATTGCCTTGATAAAATTATAAATTGTCTCTTGTGGGTGTAGGATAGTGTTAGTGCGAGGATTGCTGGTCAGCCCAGACTCGGTGGGCGGAAGAGCCTGATTCTGTGTTGTACAGTATCTCTAAACTAAACTAAATATGTATGTGGTCAATGGGCATCACTGGCATGGCAAGCATTTATTGCCCATCTGTATTTGCCAATGAACCACCTTCTTGAATGTATACAGTACAATTCTGGTTAAGATACTCCAAGAGTGCTCTTAGAGAGAGAACGCCAGCAATTGAACCCTTGGTGATATATTATTAGTCAGGATCGATGCGTAGATTGGAGGGGAACCTGCAGATGGTGGTGTTCTCCTTTGTCTAGAGTCATAGAGTCATATGGCATGGAGACAGGCCCAACTCGTTCATGCTGACCAACATGCCCCATCTACACTAGTCACACCTGCTGTGTTTGGACCTTATCCCTCTAAACCTTGGTTGACATGGATGATGTGGATGAAGGGGCCGTTTACATGCTGTTTTACTCCATGACTGTGACATTGTTGAGCCCTACTATTCATGATGTAGATCCCCAGTACTCGCAAAATGCATCGTAGAATTAAATTCCACCTAATGGCACTTATTGATATTGTTCTGAATATTCATCAACAGCACCACCAATTTTCAAACCATTTGCAAACTTGCTAATCATAACTCAGACAATTGCATCCAAGTCATCAGTATGCATAATCTTCAGTGAGGGTTCCAGCACCAATCCCTGTAATCAGCCCTGGTCACAGGTTTCCAAACACAAAGCCAACCGTCCTCAATCACCCTCTGTCTCCTGTTGCAATGTTAACTTTGGATCAAATATCCCAATTTGTCTTGGATCCCATGGGCTCTGTTCTGTTTGACTTGCCTACCACACAGGATCTTGTCAAAAGCCTTGCTGAAGTCAATGTGGATTATATTAAGTGCACTGGTTTCATCAATATATTTTGTGACTTCAAAAATGTAATCAAATTATGCAGACAAGATCTCCAACCAGCAAAGCCAATCCCTACGATCCCTTACCAATTGTATAAGAAAAAACTGCAGATGCTGGAAAAATCAAAGGTAGAGAAATCCAGCGGGTGAGGCAGCTTCTATGGAGCGAAGGAAAAGGCGATGTTTCGGGCCGAGATCCTTCTTCAGACTGATGTCTGGGGGGGCGGCGGGAAAAAGAACGGAAGAGGCCGAGACAGTAGGCTGTGGGAGAGCTGTGAAGGGGAGGAGAAGGAGGGAGAAAGCAAGGACTGAAATTGGAGAAGTCAATGTTCTTACCGCTGGGTGTAAACTACCCTAGTGAAATATGAGGTGCTGTTCCTCCAATTTGCGCTGGGACTCACTCTGGCCATGGAGGAGGCCTAGGACAGAAAGGTCGGATTTGGAATGTGAGGGGGAGTTGAAGTGCGGAGCCACCGGGAGATCAGGTTGGTTATTGTGAACTGAGCGAAGGTGTTGAACGAAGCGATAGCCAAGCCTGCGCTTGGTCTCACCGATGTAGAGCAGTTGACACCTGGAACAGAGGATGCAATAGATGAGGTTGGAGGAGGTGGAGGTGAACAGACTGGGCAGACTGCTTGGGTCCTTGGATGGAGTCGAGGGGGGAGGTAACGCGACAAGTGTTGCATTTCCTGCGGTTGCAAGGGAAAGTACCAGGGGAGGGGGTGGTTTGGGTGGGAAGGGGCAAATTGACCAGGGAGTTACAGAGGGAATGGTCTCTGCGGAAAGCAGAAAGGGGAGGAGATGGGAAGATGTGGCCTGTGGTGGGATCCCATTGGAGGTGGCAAAAATGTTGGAGGATTATATGTTGTATGCGACGGCTGGTGGGGTGGAAGGTGAGGACAAGGGGGACTCTGTCCTTGTTATGAGTTGGGGGATGGGAAGTAAGAGCAGAGCTACGGGATATAGAGGAGACCCTGGTGGGAGCCTCATCTATAGTCGAAGAGGGGTACCTGTTCCCTCAAGAATGAGGACATCTCCGATGCCCCGGTTTGGAACACCTCATCCTGGGTGCAGATGCGGGATAACGGAGGAATTGGGATATAGAGGATATGGAGGACTAATGACCAACATCTACTACAAACCCACTGACTCCCATGGCTATCTGGACAACACCTCTTCCCACCCTGCTTCCTGTAAGGACTCTATCCCCTACTCCCAATTCCTCCGTCTACGCAAGCGTTGCCTTTTCCTTCGCTCTATAGATGCTGCCTCACCCGCTGAGTTTCTCCAGCTTTTTGGTCTTCCCTTACCCATTCATTCTTTTCTCCTTATTTCTCAGAATGCTTTCCAATGGCTTCCCTACCACTGAAATTACTCATCTAATTTGAACATTGTGCTTCTCCCCTTCCTCATCGGGCAATTGTATAGAAGTGTAAAAACGCACACCTCCAGATTTAGGGACAGTTTCTTCACAGCTGTTATCAGGCAACTGAAACATCCTACCAACAACTAGAGAGCAATCCTGAACTACTATCTACCTCATAGGGGACCCTCGGACTATCTTTGATCGGACTTTAGTGTCATTACCTTGCACTAAAAGTCATTCCCTTATCATGTATCTGTACACTGTGAATGGCCCGATTGTAATCATGTATTGTATTTCTGCTGGCTGGATAGCACACTACAAAAGCTTTTCACTGTACCTCGATATACATGACAATAAACTGAAACTATAACTTTGCCTACACTGAAAATCCCAAATCGACCCTGACCTCCGATACTGTCAATGTGGGGTTTGCACAGTTTTCCTATGACCATGTGGGTTTCCTCAAGGTGCTCCGATTTTTACCCATATCCCAAAGAAGTGTGGATTGGTAGGCAATTGGCCACTATAAAATCACCTCTAGTGTATACCCTGACATTTATCCAGTTACAGGAATAATATTTTCCATCATTCAGCCAGCATGGGTTTTCTTTCACAGAGCTGAGAAAATCATAGACTACACTTGGGTAAATATTGAGAGATTGCTTTTGGAGCGGAAAGGTTTAGAACACTCAAAATGGTTAAAACAAGAGTTTAAAACAAGATTTGAAGGAATTCCTTTGGTTAGAGTGTGAGATTGAAGTTAGTTATTTGCAGGAAGGGGGCTCTTGAGCTGACAGCATGTTAAGTGATGGTTTCGCTGAACACCTTTGCTGAGTTCATCTTGGCTTATGTGATCTCCCGGTTACCGTACACTTTAACTCCCCTTCCCATTCCTATACTGACCTTTCTGTCCTGGGCCTCCTTCTTTGTCAGAGTGAGACCCAATGCAAATTGGAGGAACAGCACCTCATATTTCGCTTGGGCAGCTTACAACCCAGCGGGATGAATAAAGATTCCTCTAACCTCATGTAACCCTTGCATCGCATCTCTCCCTCCATCCCTCCTCTACCCTAGTCATTGTACTAGTTTCACTATTGTCCTGTTGAAATTCACTATCTGTATAACTCATTATCACCTACCCCAGTCAAGAATAGACCATTGTGAGCTACACCTATTCGTGAACTTCGTGTGTTCTTGCATGTCTTTCATTCGTTTGTTCTATATCTCTCCATATCACAGTCTATATCTCTCACTTCCCTTTCCTCTGAATCTTAGTCTGAAGAAGGGTCTTGACACAAAACCTATTCACCTATTCCGTTTCTCCAGAGATGCTGCCTGACCCACTGAGTTACTCCAGCTTTTTGTGTCCATTTTCGGCATGTTAAACCATCTCAGAATCAGGTATCTGGAGGTATCCAGAACACCACCAATTTTCATGTCATTTGCACACTTTCTAATCATACAGTCCTAACAATTCCTTACCAATCCGTCCTTTACCCCATATTTCTCAGAATATTTTACAATGACTTCCCTATCACTAATATCAGTGGTATCTAATTCACCGCTCTAAACACATTCATTCCCCGGTGTGCAGTGACTTCAGTATCTGCCCTGTACAAAATACACAGCGATTACTCGCCCAATTGCTCCAACAGCTTGTCCCAAACATGACCACAATCTGCAGATTCCCCTCCTCTTTGTACATCCTCCTGACTTGGAAATATATCTCTGATACTTCATGATCACACAGATCGAACCTTGAGGCAGAGAGGCAGTGATTGTGAGTTAGCGTCTCTACCAGCTGTGCCACTGTGCCGTCCAAATGTATCCCAGGCAGTTGCAAACTGAATATGGAAATTAGATGGTCATGTTGCAATTGTATAAGACGTTGGTGAGGCCGCATTTAGAGCATTGTGTTCAGTTTTGGGTTCCATGTTATTGGAAAGATGTTGCCAAGCTGGAAAGGGTACAGTGAAGATTTACAAGAATGTTACCAGGACCCGAGGGCCTGAGCTATAGGGAAAGGTTGAGCAGGCTAGGACTATATTAAGTAGAGCGCAGGAGGATGAGGGGTGATCTTGTAAAATATGTACAAAATCACGAGAGGAATAGATTGGGTAGATGCACACAGTCTCTTGCCCAGAGTAGGTGAATCGAGAACTAAAGGAGAGGGGGGAAAGATTTATTGGGAACCAGAGGGGTAACTTTTTCATACAAAGGGTGGTGGGTGTATGGAACAAGCTGCCGGAGGAGGTAGTTGAGGCTGGTATTATCATAACATTTAAAAAACATTTAGACAGGTATATGGATAGGGCAGGTTTAGAGGGATATGGGCCAAATGCAGGCAAATGCGACTAGTGTAGATGGGACTGGTTGGGCAGTGTGGACAAGTTGGGCCTGTTTTTTCGCTGTAAGACTCTGTGATTACCCTTAGAACAAGCATGTCTAATTTCCCAGTTGACACTAAACGACCTTGAAATGATCCACCGGGGCAAATTAACGGGTGCAAGTTGACGCATTTAATGCAGCGAAACAGGCGCAAACCACACCATTTTTGGTCGTCTGCACAAAGGCAGCACCCCCACCGATGTCCCTCTCACCTCTCTCCCTCTAATTTGTTTGCATAATTTGTATCTGCATGAAGTGCTTAAAAAATAATCTGATTTACATTGTGAAGGCTGGGTCAGAACAAGGGTACGTTTCATTAATATTGAAGAGTCAGCATCAACTCCCATTACCTCTGCAGAAAAGGGAACTTGATCCCTCTTGAAGTGCGATCGCGGCTGGTAATTAGGAGGGCTTCAACCGCATTTGGCTTTATCGCTATGCCAAGTGTCAGTGTGGGTGCGTTAATTAGGCACCAATCTCCTTCAGTGAGAAACATGAGTGTTTTATTACATGCACCCCGCCTACTGGCCCTGCAATACCAGACCTGTATTTAAGCAGAGAGAGAGAGAGAGAGGGGACTAGGGACTGATTCATCTAAGATTCTTGTTGCTCTACTTCTGCTAATAATATATATATTTTATTAAATCGGTCGGACCTGCTGCTGTTTTGTACATTCTGACGTTGCGAGTCTTTTGTCTGCTTGAACCGTGAGTCTGATGTTGCTTAGCAACAGCAGCAGAAGTAGTTGGGACATCCTTGATCCTGTTCTGTGAACCGACCAACTTAGGTGTTGCAAGGTGGCACCAGAGCAACAGGAAGGCCTGGTAGATGCACAGCCCAACCCATGCACACAGACCGGCTCTCATTGACTTGCACCCTCACCCCCGAACCACGCATCCTCACAGTCTAATCCCCGTCCCGTCCCTGAAAACATCAGGGTTGGTTCATAGAGGTCCAGCAAGTAGATCCATAAATTGGAACGAGCGCAGAGAAGATTTAGAATATGTGTCGGAAGGAACTGCAGGTGCTGGTTTACACCGAAGATAGGCACAAAATTCTGGGGTAACTCAGCTGGAAAGGCAGCATCTCTGGAGAGAATTGGTGACGTTTCGGGTCGAAACCCTTTTCCAGGGATGCTGAGTTATTGCAGCATTTTGTGTCTATCTTCGGTGTAAACCAGCATCTGCAGTTCCTTCCTACAGCTCCAATGACCCAAGTTCGATCCTGACCTCTGGTGCTGTCTGTGTGGAGTTTGCATGTTCTCCCTGTGACTGCCTGGATTTTTATCCCAGCTCCGGTTTCTTTCCATATCTCAAAGGTGTGTCAGTGGGTAGGTTTATTGCCAATGAGTTAATTGTCCCCCATGTGTAAGCGAGTGGGAGAATTGTAGGGTGTGCGGGTAGAATAAATTAGAGGGAAAATTAGACACAAAATGCTGGAGTAACTCAGAGGGTCAGGCAACATCTCTGGAGAAAAGAATTAGGTGATGTTTCGGGTCAAGACCATTCTTCAGACTCAAGGGAATTGGGTTACTCTGTGATTCAGCATAGATTTGAGCTAAATGGCCTATTTTGTAAGAAATGTGGAAAATATATCTAATATACAATCATGGGGGCGGCACAGTGGCGAGTAGAGATGCTGATTTACAGCACCCGAGACACTGGTTCAATCCTGACCTCGGGTGCGGTCTGTGTAGAGTTTGCACCTTCTCCCTGTGACTGCATGGGTTTTCTCCGGGTGCACTGGTTTCCTCCCACATTCCATAGATACATGGGTTTGTAGGCTAATAGGCTCCTGTAAATTATGTCTAGTGAGTAGGATGTAAAACTGGGATAACACAGAACTAGTATACAGTATGGGTGATCGTCGGTCGGCGTGGACTTGGTGGGCTGAAGGGCCTGTTTCCATTCTGCATCTCTCTAAACATAAAACCATCACAGTTCAGAGGGCTACTATTCAGTCCAGGACAACTTTCTTTGAAAAACATAGAAACATAGAAAATAGGTGCTGGAGTAGGCCATTCGGCCCTTTGAGCAAGCATCGCCATTCAATATGATCATGGCTGATCATTCCAAAATCAGTACCCTGTTCCTGCTTTCTCCCCTTTTTCCTTGATTCCTTTAGCCCTGAGCAAAATCTAACTCATATTGATCATTTTAACCCTCTGCCATTTGTTGGGATCAAAGTTGACCCTCTGCCGTGTCTAGTTCCTGCCTCGACCCAAAATGCCTTGTGTCTAGTTCCTGCCTCCAAAACCTCTCACTCTCATCCGTGACTGCTCTATTGGGGCGAGTTCCAAAGATTCACTGCCCCCTGATGAAGAGCTTTCTCTATACCTCGCTCCACATCGACCGGCCCCTCACCCTGCGGCTGAGTAAGATGCAGGAAATATTGGAGATGCTCAGCAGGCGAAGAGAGAAACTGAGAATGTTTCAGTCAAATGCCTCTTTCCACAACTGGGAAAGTGAAAAAAACAAGCTTGTTTTAAGTTCCAAAGAGGGTAGAGAGGAAAGGATGGGTCAAAGTCAATACCCCTGAATGGATGAAGCCAGGAATTGATAAGCTATTAGAACTTAGAATAGTACAGAACAGGAACAGGCCCTTTGGCCCATAATATGCCAAATCATGATGCCAAAGAAACTAACCGTATCTGCCAGCACATCATCTATACCCCTCAATTCCTCACATTCCTGTGCTTGTCTAAATGCCTCTTAAACATTGCTATTGTATCTGCTTTCACCACACTCACCCCACCCCCCAACCCTTACCCCATCAGCCGTTCCAGACACCTATCACTCTCTGTGGAATAAAAACATGCTATGTAAATCTCCTTTAAACTTTCCCGCTCTCACGTTAGAGCAATGCCCACTTGTATTTGGCATTTCCATCCTGGGAAAGAGACTCCCCATCCTGACTGACTACCATATCTTTGCCTCTCATAATTTTATTAACATCTATCAGGCTCTAATGTTTCATAGGAAATAGTCAATCTCTCATTATAGCTGACACTCTCTAATCTATTGAAAAAAACACTATTTGATAAATTAATAATCTATTTGAGAGAGAGAAAACACAAAGCAAGGAATATAAAAGCTGTGAAATGCAGAGCTATAAGAAATGCCCTGCTGGTCATAGTCATGGAGTGATACAGTGTGGAAACAGGCACTTCAGCCCAACTTGCCCACACCAACCAACATGTCCCATCTACACTTGTCCCACCTGCCTGCATTTGGCCCATATCCCTCTAAACCTGTCCTATTCATGTACCTGCCCAAATGTTAAGCATTGCAAATGAAGAAACAAAGTGGCCTACCTCAACTACTTTCTCCAGCAATTTGTTCCATACATCCACCCTTTGTGGACCACTCGGGTTCCTATAAAATTTTTCCCCCCTCACCTTAAAGCTATGTCCTCTGGCTATCGATTCCCCTACTCTGGGCAATAGACTCTGTATGACCACCTGATCTATTCCTCCCATGATTTTGTACAGGCTGTATGATATATGCGTTTTCAAGATGCATTCAAGAGAGAGTTAGATATAGCTCTGAGGTCTAACTGCATCAAGGGATATGGGAAGAAAGCAGGAACGGGGTACTGATTTTGCATGATCATATTGAATGGTGGTGCTGGCTCAAAGGACCGAATGGCCTATTCATGCACCTATGTCTATGTTACTATGTTTCTGAGTGGAGAGTAAAATGAGCTAAGATCACAGAATGGATGATCTGGCCAGTTCTGGTGCAAAGCAGGGAAAAGAGGTTACCTGACGTTGTTTGAATTCTATATCTAGTTGATAAGGTTGCAATGTTCCCAGACAGAAGATGAGGTGCCTTTTCTTTGGCTTATGTCGGGCTTCATTGCAGCAGTGCATGCAACCACAGACAAACTGAAGAGAGGAAGTGGAATGAAGAATGACAGTGACCAGCAGATGGAAGCTCAGAATCAACATTGTGCATTGAACCAGGTATTGCATGCGAACACCTAATCTACCTTTGCTTTTCCCACTGCATGGAGAGAACATGGTGTGAACACCGAATGCAGTACACTGGATTAGAAGAAGTTCAAGTAAACGTTCTCTCTGTGACCGCGTGTGTTTTCTCCGGGTGCTCTGGTGTCCTTGCACATTCCAAAGATCTGCCGTTTGTAGCTTGCGTAAATTTTCCTTAGTGTGTAGGACATAGAACTAGTGTACGGGTGATGAATGGTCGGCGTGGACACTGTGGGCCGAAGGGCCTGTTTACATGCCGTATCTCTAAAAAAAATGAAATCGCTATTTCTTATGGAATGATTGTTCAGGTGGCTAGATGGTGGGTTGGGAAGAGCTGAGAGGGTTGCATCCAATGAGACTGGACTCCTGGGCTGCATACTCTGCAGGGTGAGGAAACACACAGCATCATCCCTGCCCATATTCCACATTTCCTTATGACACATGAGGCTATTTTGGGCCATGTAAACTCTGCACAGATAGCACTGGAGGGTCATGATCAAACCTGGGCCATTGGAGCTGTGAAGCTGCTGCTCTACTGACTGTGCCACTGTGCCAATCCCAAAGGCCAAACTTCTCACTATCTTGTGTTCTCAATGAGATTGGACCTTCCAACTTCAAGGGCATTCAAGCCAATCTTACTCGGTCTAATCTCAGGGTGCAACTCATTCTTCCACCATGCTGTCAGAGTATGTATGTGGCACTGCCTTCAGGTACTAAGGTCCTAAGCTCTGGAATGAGTTCCCTACAAGCCAGCCCCTCTAAACTCTCTTTACTCCTATGTTTCTCCTTAAAAACACACCCCTTATCACATGTTTAGGTCACCTAATTTTTGGATTCTTTTCAGTTTCTGCATAACTATCCCCCTGTGAAGCTTCCTGAAACATTTCCATTACTAAACTCACTATGAACATTTTATTTTCCCTCTACTGCTTCTCTGAAACTATCTCTCAGAATAAAGGATGACTCGCTCCAGGTCTCATGGCTATGTTGATGAGGCCAATGTGGGATCTGTGGATTCTTCCAGAGGTGGGGCAGGAAGGTGCTGGTGGGACGGGTGTTTGGGTGGGTCGTGAGGTGGTGAACTCTGTCCGCCAGGAAGGAGTTCTCATTCATTGTGGCAGAATCAGGTGGAATCATATCTGTTTCCCAGTCTCACTCACACTTAACCCTCAAGTCCTGCAGCTAATAATGCCTCTAGCTCACAGCTCCAGAGACCCAGGTTCAATAGTGACCTTAGGTCATAAGTTCATAAGTGATAGGAGTAGAATTAGGCCATTGGCCCGTCAAGTCTACTCTGCAATTCAATCATGACTGATCTATCTCTCCCTCCTAACCGCATTCTCCTACCTTCTCCCCATAACCTCTGACCGGTACTAATCTGTCTGCTGTCTGCATGGAGTTTGCACGTTCTATCTGTGACCGTGTGGTTTTCCTCCGGGGGCTCTTGTTTCCTCCTCTGCTGCAAAAGGCATGTGTGTTGGTGGGTTTGCTGGCTCTTAGTGTTCAGCTGAGTGATCAAAACTGTGGGGAACCAATGGAAATATGGAGAGAATAAAGTGTGCAAGTGTGGGATGTGCAAGGAGCTCTGTAACTTCTTACTTCTTGTAACACAGGCACTACCCAGGGTTGTATTACTGCTGCTGGCGGCGTTTGAGGAAGCAATGATAATCGTTGAATCTGTGAACGACTTGTGCATATCTTAAAAAGATAACATCTCAAATTGCTTCACGTGACTTAGTAATGGAGCGGTTTGCATCAGACTGGAAAATGCAGCAGCACCAAGTACACTAATGGCACTCGTTAGCCTGTCAGAGCATTGCTAATTATGGACATGGCATGAGGAGATAGAGGCATCTCATCACAACCATCAGTTAGGTTTAATACTCTCTCTAAAGGGTGGTGTTCCTGACCAGGCTGCCCTGGGGCTGTCAGTTTAATTTCGGTTTGTGTATATGCATGTGTGCATGTTTGTGTGTATATGCACGTGTGTGGATGTATGTGCGTTTTGTACGTGTGTGCATGTATGTTTTTGCCTTCTGCCAACTGATGATGAAAGGCTTACATTGGTATGGTGTCTTTCCATACTCTCCAGGCTATTAATAATCTTTGTAAAATATATGGCAGTCACGGACAGCAAGCACTCACAGATAATATTAAGATCTAATTGCTGATAATGTTGGAAACACTCAGCAAGATATGCAACATCTACAGAGAGAGAAACAGTTAACATTTCAAGTCAATGATACTTTATCAATACCAGACAAAATAATTAATTTTCCCATGGATGTTGCCTAACCTGTGGAACATTTTATTTCAGATTTCTACCATTTGCAATTGCCCTTCAGAATAACATGAAGAATGAATAAATTCCCTTTAGAATGAGTTTACGAGGATGTTGCCAGGACTAGAGGGTCTGAGCTATAAGGAGAGGTTGAGTAGGCTGGGGTTCTATTCCATGGAGTGCAGGAGGATGAGGGGTGATCTTATAGAGGTGTATAAAACCATGAGAGGAATAGATCCGGTAGATGCACAGAGTCTCTTGCCGAGAGTAGGTGAATCGAGGACAAGAGGACATAGGTTTAAGGTGAAGGGGAAAAGATTTAATAGGAATCTGAGAGGTAACTCTAGCTCAAAGGGTGGTGGAGCTATGGAATAAGCTGCCAGAGGAGGTAGTTGAGGCAGGGACTATCTCAACATTTAATTAAAAGTTAGATAGTTACTGTACATTGATCTGAAAGGTTTGGAGGGATACGGGCCAAATGCAGGCAGGTGGGATTGGTGTAGCTGGGATATGTTGGTCAGTGTGAGCAAGTTGGGCTGAAGGGCCTGTTTCCACGCTGTATCACTCTATCACCAATGATGGTCAGATACTGAAGAATAAATATCCTGTGAGGCCATCCTCTGTTCCCCCACACAATTAGATTGTTTGTGTGTTTTAACAGACAGGAGCCCAGTTTTACATCTTAAACAAAATGCAGCAAGGCACACCCTCCGTCTTACACTGAAGAAAGCTCTTTGTGCCCAAATGCCAGTTAGACTTGAGCCCACTCCGTTGGAGCCACAGAAAATGTTCCCTTGGCCCAACCTGTCTATGCAAAGCAAGGTACCTTCCTGAGATAGTCCTATTTGCTTGCTTCTGGCAGCTCATGTTGGTTTTGAACATCAATAGGTTGAGCTGGTGGTGCTGCTCCCCCTCAGCTCCAGAGAACTGGGTTCAATTCTGAAACATAATGTACAGAGTTTGCATGGCCTCCCTGTGACCACATGGGATTCCTTTGGGCGCTCTGGTTTCCTCCCACTATAATTTAGCTGCTATAATTTGCTGCAAGTGTGTAGTTGTGTGGTTCAATCTGGGATGAGTTGAGGAGAGAATTTAAAATAAATGGGATTCACGTTTCATAGTCATGGAGTGAAACAGCATGGAAGAATCCCCTTGACCCAACCTGTCCATGCCAACCAAGGTACCTTCCTGAGATAGTCCTATTTGTTTGCTTTTAGCCCATAAACCTTTCTTATCCATGATTCCTAAATGTGGTAATCGTACAACTCCTGGTGTGGACTCAATGGGCCGAAGGGCCTGTTTGCACGCTCACTCGCAATAACTCTACCACACATATCTCCCTCTCAGGGTCCTGCACTCCACCTCAGAGCCCGCTATTAATCTCAGTGCTTCACCATAGTAATACTCACTTGGAGACAGTAATTATTGCTCTACGTGAACAAGCAACAATCCACGAGTTAAACGCTGGCGACGAGCCAAGAGAAACACAAGTGGAAAAAGAAGCAATAGCATTAACCATTAAGTTCACACAATCACGAGTGGCTAAGCTCCGTTAATTAATGTGTTAGCAGCATCGTGACTGTTGTGTTGACTCAAGTAGCATCGTCACTGTTTTTTTTAAATATATCACACTGCGTATTCAGAGGCAACAAAATGCCAGGCTGCTTAATTCTGAAACAGGTCCCCTAATCACCAGCGGTGAAAGTGTGCGGATGTTTCCGAAGCAGGGAACGCTGCTGTCTGTAGCTGGCAATTGTTAAAGCCTCCCTCGCCCCGGAGATTGCCGGCAGATTGTGGTTCAATCACTACCCCGGTGTCGTGCTACTGCAACAGAGGCATTCGTGTGGCTCCGGGGATGAGTGTCTATCCCAGCTTATCAATTATTCATAAAGCCTAATTAATTAGCAATGATTTTCATGCACCGTCTCTCATGGAATAATACGCCGTCCTTTAACTGTTTCCACTCAGGATCAGTGAGCGGGCTAATCTTGCGACTGCGAAAGTCCATTAGCAGCAACAATGCAATACTCCTGTTGCAATGCTCAACGCACTTCGGCTAAATCTCCCACATGCTGCCGGTGTCGACGTCATCCAACATCAAGGATCCTTACCACCTGGGCCCTGCCCTCTTCTCGCTGCTACCATTGGGAAGGAGGTAAAGACACTTGAAGTCCCACACTACTAGGTTCAGGAACCAATACTTTCCTACAACCATCAGCTCCATGTACCAGCCTGCATAACCCTAATCCTACCTCGGCAAACATACATCACAGACCAACTCTTCCATACCATGGTTTTTTACTTTTGTTGCTTTTCTTTTTGCACAGTCATTTAAAAAAAATTGTTGTATAATTTATGTTTTTGCATGTCTGCCAATGTGCCTATGATGCTGCTGCACGTAAGATTTTTCATTGTACCTGTACCTTACCGTACTTGTGCATATGACAATAAACATATCGACATTACCTCCCCATGAACCGCCTTGATACATGGCTTGGCCCATGCTTTGTGGGAGAAAGGTCAAGTTTAAAATCTAATTTCTTCATCACATTTTATTCGGCCCTTACTGGCCTCCAGAGCAATCCCTTAAACCCCATGCCCCAAGTCCATGGTAGTCCGTGGTGGTCCATAGTGTTTGGTGGGTGAGGTAGGATTATGGGTTGTGTGCGGATGGATGGGGGGTGGAATCAACAACAACAACCTGATAGTTGCAGGGAAATAGCTGGTCCTGAACTTGGTGGTGTGAGAATTTGGGCGTCTGGATCTCCTGCGCGATGGTAGCAGCGAAAAGATAGCATGGCCCGGATGGTGGATATCCTTCACGGTGGACTTTAGCTTTTTTGAGGCAGTGCCTCATGTAGATGGTTTTGATGGCGTGGAAGAAAACTCTGGTCCATGCACGGAGGTCCTGTGTAAGCACCATCCCACCTCTCTCGAAGGATATTAGTGAACTAGATGGCATTTTACCATATCTGCCATCTTGATGGTCACCACCATCTTGATGGTCACCATTATCGATTGCAGTTTTTTTATTCGCGATTAAATTTATTCACAATTTTATTTAATTAACCAAATTTAAATGCCGTTACAGTTGTTATGAGGTCTACACTTGTGTTACCAAATCATTAGTCTGGACCTTATAATTACCAGAAGCATAACCACAATGCCACAAGCCCTATTTGTTTGGTCTAAGTAGAAAGATGATTTGGAAATAATGACAATTCCAGTGGAAGCAAGGGATTTTATTTTTGTTGCATCCCTTGGGAGTAGAATGAAAAACAAGAGAATTGTGATATGAGCATTTAAATCCCAAATCATTTCCAATATTGCAGTCAACATTTTCCAGGTATACGTAAGGCTGCCTAGGCATTACAGTGTAATCTGTTTACACTGTTTAATTAGACGACCTAAAGGGAGTTCAAGGCAGTAAGCAAGGATCCACCCTTAATCATCTGCATCCACGTGAAGCTCATCCTTTATAGAGTCATAGTTACAGTCACTGCCCACTTCGGTCCATCTTGCCCACACCGGCCATCTACACTAGTCCCACCTGCCTGCATTTGGTCCAAATCCCTCCAAACGTGTTCTATCCATGTACCTGTCTAACTGTTTCTTAAATGTTGGGATAGTCCCTTGCTCAACCGCCTCCTCTGGCTTGTTCCATTCACCCCACCACCCTTTGTGTGAAAAAGGTACCCCTCAGATTCCTATTAAATCTTTTCCCCTTCACCTTAAATCTATGTCCTCTGGTCCACGATTCACCTACTCTGGGAAAGAGATTCTGTGCATCTACTCGATCTATTCATCTCATGATTTTATACACCTCTAGAAGATCACCCCTCATCCTCCTGCATTGAAAGATATCAAGAGTCAACCTTGCACTATAACTCACATCCTCTAGCCCTGACAACATCCCCGTAAATTGTCTCTGTACCCTTTCCAGCTTGACGACAGCTTTCCTAAAGCATGGTGCCCATCACAGCACTACACTTTACTCCTCGTGGACCAGAGGAATTGAAACTAACCACAGAAATAGGCAATTTGGCCCTTTAAGCAACCTTTTGTCTTTCATCAAGTCTTGACCAATCTTTTAGCTCAGTACCATTGTCCTGCATTATCCCCCACGCATCACATTCAGTGCAGGTAATTCCCATAACATCTAGAATCTATTGATCTCTGCTTTGAGTGATCTCAGTGACTGAGCCTCAGTAGCCCTCCGGCATGGAGAATTCCAAAGGTTCACTATACTCTGGGCAGAGACTTCTAGTAGTATCTGTCCTCAATAGCCCTTAACCTTTATTCATAAGAGAGAGTCAAGAGTGTATTATTGTCATGAAATGGAACAATGAAATACTTACTTGCAGCAGAAAAACAGGTTTGTAAACACAGTACTCAACAAAAATTGAACAATAAATAAAAGCCCAATATAATTCAAACACCAAAAGAAAGCTCAAAGCCGATCGTGCAAACAAGGCTATTCGTAGTTTGGAGTTTAGTTGAAGTTCGTAGTGATCAATAGCCCGATGGTCATTGGGAAGAAGCTGTTCCTGAAGCTGAAAGTTACATTTTTCAGAATGACTATGTCATTGTAATAGAATTGTCGAGTTGTACAGCACAAAAATGGGCCCCTTGGTCCATCATGTCCATGCTTACTTATTTTGCCATTTTGTGCTAATAGCTTGCCCCACATTATTCTTCGATGCCTTGCCTACTTATATGGCTGTCTAAATGCCTTTTAAACACAGTGATTGCACTAGATTCCATCTCCTTTGGCAACACCTTCCAAATATGACCCCTGGTACTAACCTGTAAACTCTAAACATGTTTCCTGCATCAAACCTGTCGATTCCTGGAGCAATGTTTGCAATTCTGAATAAGGTATCTTCCCATTGAAACCTGCATCAGCATTACCCAATGTTTCACCATTGATAAATACTCTACTTTTCTGATCTGTGAATAGATGATTTTGTACATTTTGTCCCTTTTCCCATCTACCACCGCCAACCTTGAATAAACGTAATCACAGCATAAATAACCATCTGTGAAATGGAATTCAAAAGAATTCCTCTGCCACAGGTGAACGCTTAACTTGAGATATTACACACAGTCACTCAGGCAATTCCAGATTTAGATGAAGAGAGGCCCTAGGCTATTCCACTTGTGAGGCCCTTCCCAATTCCCCACCCCCACGATGAGAGGAAGATGGAAGAGCCCACCAGATTGACACCGATGTGCAGCCGAGCGTGGCCAATGAGATAAGGGCTGGAAAGTTGCGCTTTTTATTTATTGCCAGTGCTAGTGTCGCGTTATCGGCTTAAAACACTATTATTCTGAAATGGAGGGCAAGGAAAATTACTGAAGTGTTATTTAGACACTACAGTGCGTTGTGACAACATATGTAAGAAAGGCCTATGACAGTGTCAAAAATATTATACACCAGGCTCGTACAAAACTTTTCAAAAAGGGGGGTGGCATGGCAGGATTACAAACATTTTATGTGAAATAAGTGCATGCAGCGCATATCACAAGCGCGAAGCACAAAGACCCTTGCGGCCGGGATCCAGGGCCCGCTTACCCCTGAGGTTTTAGATGCTCTCTGGTGCATTCTGAGCCTTATTTCGGAGCATTTTTGCACCAAATTTATGACCAATATTTCAGAAATAATTTTGGGTGAGTCAAGAGTAATGAGTGGTTGGAAT